>NC_083468.1:4951764-5006764 GCF_030014155.1 Tachysurus vachellii | reverse complement strand
TAATAAACGTTATTATTTACATTATTAAGTATTGTATATGTAAGTATGTATACACACACACACACACACACACACACACACACACACACACACACACACATTCACACACATACACACACACAGAGAGAGAGAGAGAGAGAGAGAGAGCGAGAGAGAGAGAGAGAGAGAGAGATTCATGAATAGTGGTATGTTATGTGTGTATTCATTCATTCATTCATTCATTTTCTACCTCTTATCCGAACTACCTCGGGTTATGTGTGTGTATATATTTATAGTATTTTGCTTTATTTAATCTTCCTTGTTAAAATGACTTGTTAAAAACTGCAGCACCTTAAAGGTGTTTATTTATTTTAATTTTTCCCCTCATATCCCCAGTTCCGTTCCCAGAAAAGCCCCAGGTCTGGCTCTACCTCAAAGCCCATTTTGAGACAGAATGATAACAAACGGATCTGTTTCTCTTTCTGTTTCCGTTTCTCTGTCATTCATCTCTCTTTGCCATTCATACCGCTGTGCTCCTGACTTCTGTCAAAGTCATCACAAAGAGCCTTCAGCCATGCCATGAAGCCTAATGGAAAACTCCTGCACACTGCTGTTCTGACTGAAGTAGCATCTCTCCAGTACTGTATTATATTTAATATACTTTCTATGAAATACATTATTATGTGAGGATAGTAGATATTCAGATGGTTCAGGTTAGAGTTCAGTGCTGAATCAATTCAATTCAGTTCAATTCAATTTTATTTGTAATTTTTTATTTATAACAATGGACATTTTCTCAAAGCAGCTTTACAGAACATCAGAAATATAGTACAAAATGTTTTGTATTATATAAAGATTAATATTATAAATAATTTCAAGATTAATATTAAATGCATATTTACTGTAAATGTGTTTGTATTTATCCCCAATGAACACGTCTAAGGTGACTGAGGTGACTGTGGTGAGGAAAAACTCCCTTAGATGGAAGAGGAAGAAACCTTGAGAGGAACCAGAGTGAACCTCATCCTCATTTGGGTGACACTGGAAGTGTGTGATTATAAACTGTTATAAATACCAGAGAGTGTTGTTATGAATAATGCCCTTTCTACAGTCATAAAAATCTGACAGTTGTGTATTGATGAGGAGGTTGTTGTCTTCAAACACCACATCTCATTAACTAATCACAATAACAAGGGGTTGAACTTAATTCCTGATTTGTGGTGCAAAGTTCACTACTGAATTTATTTGTCATGTCTGGCATAAGTGGTCATTAACAGCTCATATGAATGTACTGTAGATGCTCACAGTTATAAGAATTTGTAGTTTTTCTAAGTATTTCTGTTTGTACCTAGCCTTCTAGTAGCAATATATTCATAGAAATAAAAAAAAAGGTTAGGTTGTGCCCCAAGTGCTTGTTCAAAAGCATCTAAAATTTTAATGTTATCTTCAACTACTAAAACCACAGCGATAAAAACACACATCTCACACTGAAAGGCATATATATGTATGTATATATATATATATATATACATAATGCATATACACACACACACACACACACACACATATATATATATAATTTGTTAACACTGATTCCATCATTGGAAAGGAAAGCCAGTTTACTTGTAGAAAGGTTTCCAGGTAATATATGTAAGTGTATAGGAACATCTGTGCACCTGCTATTTCATGCACAGCTGCAGTGTATTGTGTAAATTCTTGCAGATACAGGTCAGATATTGTTCACGTCAAAACATCAAAATAAGAGCAAAAGGTGATCCAATGATTGTTGGTTCCAGACCAGCTGTTTGACTATTTTATCTCTCGGGATTTTCATACACAACTGTCTGAAGAGCTTACAGAGAATGGTGGGAAAACAGTAAAATATGAAGTGTGCAGCAATTCTGTGAGAGGAAACACATTGCTGATGAGATTGTAGACTGGTGTGAGTTAACAAGAAGGCTAAGGTCATTTAATCCTTGTATGCTGTTCGTATTTTTGTTACTCAGCCAGTGTTGGTGGATCCGGTGGACCCGATGCATGTATAGGGTTTTAATTCAACACAATCAAAAATTTTATGTTAAAATACTCTACAAATGTTTTTACTTCATCCCAATTACAAGCAATATAAACAGCATATATGGTTAATATTTGCCCTTTATCTTTATTACATCACATTTTTTTTTAATTAAAGTTCTACTCGTTTTTTGTTGTTTTTTTAATAAAATGTAATAAAAAAAAGAAAATCAAATTTAATCAAGTTATGAGTGGAAAAAAATCAACAAATTTACAAGGAAGCAAAGTTTTTTCAAAACTATTGATGTTTATGAATATGGATCCCACAGACCCAAACAACATATAAAGGTTAAATAATCACTCTTTACAACTGTGATCAACAGAAAGGAATCTCAAAACACTCCAAGCTAGAGAGGGCTATGTCATTTCGGTCAAACGTTTTTTTTTTTCTCTTGTTTTTCATAAATTTGTGTTGTCAGAGATGCATATTTATAATAGTTCAAAAACCACACTGAAAACAAGATTTTAAGAACAAGCTACAGCGACATCTGACGGCTTTCCGCACATCAGATAAGATACGCTTTAAATAAATTTATATTACACATAAACTAATTAACATTAATGTTCCAAGAAACTGTATTAAATTGGAAAACTGTGAATATTAGACTTAATTCCAAAACTTCAAATCACTGCTAGCTGTTTGTAATTAAGGTTCCGTAGAAGCTTATTTTGTTCAAATTTGTTTATCTGGCTTATTTTCTCTCAACCTGGGAATAAAACTTGCTTTTTTTTAATGTGAGTTTCCTAGCTCCAAGGTAATGACTTGTATAGCTTTGTAGCATTTTTCTTTAATCAGAAACCATGCATATGAATTTCAAAAAAGGGATTTAAGGCAAAAAAAAAAAAAAAAAATAAAAAAAATAAGAAGCAAGAAGAAACTTAAAAAAAAAGCAATTGCAGAATCCAGCTCTCAATCCCTTAATATATAATACAAACAAGTGAAAAGTACACCATGAATGAAGGATGATTTACCTGTAAAGAGCAAACGGAATAACGCGCATGGCATTTGTGATGATAAAATGTTAAATATTTCAAACCATTCTGCCTTTTTCATGTATATTTTTTGTCTAAAAATTTGTAGTAAAATAATGGTGTAACAATAAAATGTTAATAAAGTTCTGAAAGTTGCAGTATGACCTGTGGCATGGACTAGTGAAATACTTTTATATGCTTATATCCAGATCCCTCCATGGTACAGAAATAAGATTAAATCTGCGAGCCCTGTAGGGTTGAACCTCCTTGCCCTTGTACTGAATACTGAATAAAGCAGAATCAAAAATGACAGATTGATGACAGATAGATCATATAAAAAAAAGATGACATGACATCTCCGACCCATCTCAGAGTTGGACTTGTAGTTTACTTCAGTACTTAAATCTGGGAACTCAACTCTTTACAGAATATATCGTAAATATTGTACATGGCATCAGCTTCAATGTAATGAAGTAGTTCTTTTTGGAGTGGTTGGTTAGAAGAGCTTATGAATGTGTTTATATAGCTATTGAAAGACTAGCACTTGTTTCAGGTTATATGATGGCTCACCATTGTTGTTTTTACGGCTTCTTTAAACGGAAATGGTCATGTTTAGATATTTTTTTAAGTAGTGTAGAACATTATTATGTTCACATTATTGATCTCACAGTATAATGAGGGTTTACATTCAGCTAGGTGTTTACTAGCCCTAGTCATCACCTAGTTTTATATATTAGTGAAATGTACAGTAGGTCTCCCAATGGCATTGGAGTTTCCCTGAGATGGAGGCTCCGGGCTCTCCTTGTTGCTGATAAGTAGTACAGAAGATGGATGGATGTTTCCCCATAGACTTTACATCCACAGATATCAGCATTTTGTCAAGCCAACGCTTCAGTCTCTGTCTCTCTCTAACATGGCTGTGGACTACTGTTGATCTCTTGGGATTTTCACACACCATAAAGAAGTCAGAAGAGAAAGGCAAGACTGATTCTAGCTAGTGGAAATCTACAGTTAATACAAATCACCACTTTTTATTAAAACAGCGATGAGCAGAAAAGCATCTCAGAATGTAACTCTACAGTGGCACAGAATCTGGACAGTTGAAATATTGCCTGGTCTTTGTCCAATTTTAATGGTCATCGTCAAATGAAATGATTGAAAATCAAGCATCGTGTTAGTTCTGGCAGGCCACGTTGTCAAGCGTGCATCAGCTGGTAATCAGCTGTCCACGACGCGCACCAATCCGGTTACGACTTCCTAATACCCGACCATTTAAATTCCCATTCATTGAGCCGCTTTCTAGCGCATCGCTGCTGCTGCGACTTAAACTCCCTCCTCCAACCCCGACTCCACCATGCCGGAACCTGTGTTCATTGTACTAGTCACGTCTTAAATCTCCACATATTTTTCTCTCTCTCCCTCTCGCTAAGTATTTAATTATTTATTTATCCATTTATTCGTTTATTTGCCAAAAAAAAAAAAAAACTCTATGCATGATTAATGGTTCTGTTATAGGGGGTTATATTCTATTTTCTAGTTGCTGCTCTCCCCGCTCTGACCACGCATGCGCACGGACGGGCGCGTGGATTCCTGCCCAGAACAGAACCATACCGCCAACACTAACTGTATGCTATCATCTAATAAATTCTCATTTGACAAAGTGGTCCTGACAGAAATAACATTGCTACGATACAAATATATACAAAAATATTTACATGCAAAATGCCATAGATTTAATAATAACAAATAAATATTTGTTTAGTATACTGTAGAAAAGTCAAAAAAAATAGGCAGTGGGTTCAGGCTTGGTGTTAAATTTGTTTGTTGTTAAAAAATAAGTGGTAAGTGGAGTGCCAGGGAAAACAGAAAAAAATTTGTCTCTTCTCACGTCTATTCCCATTCCTGGCTAATATTGGCGAACTAACAAGGATAGGCTGATATTAAAATAAATGTATACAAATAATGTAAGGGGGGCACGGTGGCTTAGTGGTTAGCACGTTCGCCTCACACCTCCAGGGTTGGGGGTTCGATTCCCGCCTCTTCCTTGTGTGTGTGGAGTTTGCATGTTCTCCCCGTGCCTCGGGGGTTTCCTCCGGGTACTCCGGTTTCCTCCCCCGGTCCAAAGACATGCATGGTAGGTTGATTGGCATCTCTGGAAAATTGTCCGTAGTGTGTAAATGAGAGTGTGTGTGTGTGTGTGTGTGTGTGTGCCCTGTGATGGGTTGGCACTCCGTCCAGGGTGTATCCTGCCTTGATGCCCAATGACGCCTGAGATAGGCACAGGCTCCCCGTGACCCGAGGTAGTTCGGCTAAGCGGTAGAAAATGAATGAATGAACAAATAATGTAATAAAGATTGGTTTAACTTTTTAGTGAGAAAGCTGTTTGGCTTTGCTGACGTATCCAAGGCAGAACACGATGAGAATTTGAGCAGCTTGAGTGACTCGACTATATGCCTCTACACTTAAAGTGGGACGTCACACCATGTACCAGAGAACATCTCAAAAATAGACTTTTTTTTTCCTTTGGTTGAATTGCAAGGTTGGAAAATTGACAATAAAGTATTTAAAAAACTGTATGTCTCTGGATATTCACACAATAACAAAGTAAATTGTTTACCAGCACTATAGTCTAGATATTTGTTTTTCCTACTAGCAACCCCAGCTTACGACCTGATTGGTCAGGAGGTTAAAAAGTTTTTGACGTCATTCTACTGTGACGAAACAATCCCAAAGGCAGTGCATTTAAAAGTGACTCCATACTGTCAGTCTGTAAAATAAACATATGTAAATATGAATGTAGTTCTTTTTAAACAGCTGGAGATCTGCAGACCTTTAACTTGCCATTTGAGACTAATTCTGTATAATGGAATGTTTGTAACAGGGTTTCTAGACACAGCTTTAGAAATGGCAGAAGGATTTCAGATATTTGGTGTTCTCTTTTCTTTAATCTCTCCTACACGCACAGCCTACGTAGCAACAGTTATTAGTCATTCCAGGTGGTTTATCCATTGATCTGTTTTTCCTCTCTGCAGTATCTTGTGAGCATGTTCTGTATTTCTCTCCACACATACATCAGCGTGTACTCCGTGTGCCGAGTGGAGGAAAGCAGTGACTAATGGGGGGATTGTATCAGTTTTCCCCTTGTGCTGAGCCTGAATCTATTCTCTGCCTTTTTTTTTTTCTCTCTTCCAGCCCTGCTAAACTCTTCTCACCCAAAATGGAGTTCTCATTCTCCAGGGGAGCTGCTGCTTGGCATAATGTTTTTGTCTTGAGAATAAGACCTCTTCCACTGTGTGCTGGCTTGTGATTGTATGTATGTGTGTGTGTGTGAGCCTATGCTTGAGGCATCGGACATGGCTGAGTGGCTTTAGGCTAACAGATATGAACCTGCAGCAAGGATGACAGGCACTGAGAAGGCCTTGATGAGCCTATGACTATAACTTCCTGCTGTCTGGGTGATGGGTGATGTGGCCCAAATCTACACCACACACAGACACAGAGCTCACTTCCAGCTCATACAGAACATGTTTTGATCACCCAACACAGTCCCATGATTGCAAACGTGTCCAACAAACCAAAGACAGAAAGTTACGATTGCTTAAATATAGAAAATGTAATTAAGACAGAGCTGTTCTAGTCTTCTAAAAGTACATCTTGGTTTTTTTTTTCAATTTAATCTAATTTTATTTGGAATGCACTTTTAACAATAGACATTGTCTCAAAGCAGCTTTACAGAACATAAGAAATATGGTACAAAAAAATTGACCATACAAAGATTAATCTTAGACAAAAGTTCAGTATTAATATTAGACTTATATTCAAATGTGTTTATCCCTAATGAACAAGCCTGAGGAGACTGAGGCGACTGCGGTGAGGAAAAACTCCCTTAGATGGAAGAGGAAGAAACCTTGAGAGGAACCAGACTCAAAGTGAACCTCATCCTCATTTGGGTGACACTGGAGGGTGTGATTATGAACTGTTACAAAACACTGTAGAATGTACAGTGTTATTATGAATAATGTCCTTTCTACAGTCTGACTGTTGTGTATTGATGAGGAGGTTGTTGTCCTCAAACACCACATGTAATGGAATCCAACTGGAACTCGTACATCTCTACATGCCTTAGGATCCTCAATGGGATGGTCTCTTCTCACTGAAGGTCTGATTTTAATAATCACTTTCCAGATGTTTGGATAAAATGTAGATTTAATTCTGTATAATGCATTATAATAATAATATGTAATATGTAATAATAATAATATGTAATAATAGTAATATGACCAGCTCATGACCAGTACATTATCTGAAACCTTTATGGATTAAAGCTCTACCAGCTAGTCCTTGAAAACAAATCGAACAAAAAAAAAATAATTGTGTCAATTTCCTTTAGAAACCTTACCAAGCTTGCATACTAAAGCAGAAAGCTGTTAAATCAAAATAATGTATTTTAAAAATGTTTTTGACATTCATTAAGTATGCAAATGAATGCATGTTTAATAAACCTCATTAATAACTATCAGTTTAAAAAGAACAGTTCAAATGCACAAAAAGTCAGTATTTCATCAAAGTCAGTATTTCATCAGTCAATTGGTAATGATTAATTGTAATCAATCTGTGTTTTGGATTTTTTTTCTTTAAGCAACAATGGCATGGACAACCTCCCTGAGGCCAGACGTGACATAGAAGGACAGAAGGACTTTATTAACTGACTTTAGCATTTTATTATCTGATTTTTAGCGTTTTTCAGCCACATTAACATACAGGCAGATGCTTAAATATAAATTTCAGGTTTCCATAGCTACAGATCATTGGAGGCAAGCCTTATTGGCACAAGACGATTAAAATCTAGCTATAGGTGCAGGGCATTTTCTTGTTTTCTTTATTATGTTCTGCGTTTTCCTGCTGCATTTAAGTAAGTACTAATATAATCTAATGTACATGTACCAATGTGGGACTTGAGAGAGCTCATTTAATGATGGCAGTGGCAATCGGTCATTGGTAATTTCCCTGCAGTTCATATAAAAGTAAGACTTTAAGGGTGAAAATTCCTCTAATAACTTGATTGTGTTAGTAAACCCAGTTTTAATTATATTTTGGAATACTGGAGAAGTTTAAGTACACTTGAATCTTATTCATGAGATGCCAAAGTTATTGAGGCAACAACAGCAGTGTTACAATTGCTTTTTCAGTCTGTAAAGGTGAAGCAGGAGGTTATTTTGAACACAAACCATGAATATGTTAATTAATACAATTGTCAGAAATAAGGTTGGGCTTATTCTTCATGACAGAGCAAGGGTCTTGACGATCCAGAGATCCTTGGAGTCGAGACAGCGCTCCTTTCTATTAGTGGTTTGGAAACCTTGGAATAATGTACTCTGGTTAACTCCAGGCCGAAGACTCTGGAGCAAACCCACGACTTGCATGAGAGATTCTCTCACAGTTTGCTAAGGAACATCTGTGAAATCTGTTGCTGGTGATAAAGATGTCTGAACGGACCTTAGTCTTTTGGGCATCATCAAAAAATGCACAAGAAAATCCACAAATACCAAACACACAATATTGTACTGGGTAGCTTTGCTGCCTCACAGCTCGAGAGTCGCTGGATCGATCATGATCTTGGGTTAGTGTCTGTTCAAAGTTTAGCAGGATCTCCCGGTACCTGTGGGAGTTTCCTTCAATTGGCTACTCTAAAGCTGCGTTCACACTGCAAGTCTTAATGCTCTATTCGGATATTTTGCTCAGATCTGATTTATTTGTTTGGCTGTTCACATTACCTTTTAAAATGTGGCCTACAGTATATCAGATACCAGTGTGAACTGTTTGCTGTTTCGAACTGACCCGCATGCGCAAACGAACAATAACAATGACGTCACACGCAGCACCCTGTTGCGCTAAACTTGGCGAGGTTATGGAGGAAGTAATTATTTTTGCTTTTCTTTCTAAATGTTTGTGTAATGGCAGCACAGAGACACAGTGTTTTGAAAATTTTCGGATGTCGAGGGCAACTTTTGATTATTTGATCCATTTTGTAGGTGTAGTCACGTTTGTGTGCGTACTCGCCGGCGCACAATTGTGACGAATGTCGATGTAGATTGACGTAAAAGTCACATCAAATCCGCCTTGGTTGTTCACACTGCGGCCACAATGGAAAAAATCAGATTTGGGTCTGATTCAGGACCACATATGGAAGTGGTCTGAATTTGATTTGAATAAATCAGATCTGGGCTAGATTTGAGTGTTCACACTACTCCTGAAGAAGTCTGACCTGGTCACTTGACCCCAAAAAAATCAGATTTGGGCCACTTTTACCTGCAGTGTGAACGTGGCCTAAGTTGCCCCTCAGTGTGAATGAGTATACAAATGAGTGTGTATAGTGCCCTGCAATTGACTCCCAGCATTTCCATGATCCAGATCTTCTGAAACCCTGATCAAGATAAAACAGTTAGTGAAGATAAACGAATAATACGACATATAAGCAAATATGCCATAATCCTCTTGAATAAAAGCCACATCCCATTACTGTAACCTGACATTTAATTGGACTGACATTTAAAACTTACATTTAACAGCCCATTGCTCTGTAATTATACGTAACAACTGCTGATCTACTGTAGATTACAGTAATGTTGTGTAAATCAGTGTATCACTGTGGTATATGGTTGATGACTACAGCTCCAAGACCAATTCCGTTAACCAACTGATGTTAATATTGAAGTCTTTATCATTTTTAAGCACATAGTCTCCCAATTTGAAAATTTCTATGCACCATCTAGCTCAATTACTACCAAGTATAGTGTGTTAAGGCTCAACCATGCTTCCCATGAGACACATGAAGCCATCCACCCATGATTAGCTAGTGTCACACTGATTGACAGGCTAGAGTGTATGCCATCTTTACCACCCAGAGAGAATAGTCAGTTTTGCTCTCTTGGACTCCAGCAAATGGATAGCATTATCTGGTTTGTAACCTGAACTTTTCTGACAATTTAGCAAACACTTTTCTGTTATACTCTTCTGTCTTCCTATCATGCTTTTTCTTTGAAAGAAATAGCCAGTGGCAGGGAGTAAAAACACAGCCAGGTCTCTTCAGTATAAATCAAAGCACCATACAAGGCTCAAATTATACAAAGTGAAGGTCAAAACCAAAAGCACAAACAAGTAAGCGCTGAATCTAGACATGTGAAAGATTTTTACAGATACGACAATACAGTGTTGAGTGTCGGTTTTTGAATGTAACCAACAAATAGGAACCAGGCCAATTCACTCAACTATGTCCGTCTGTTGTTGCCTGACTATTCAAACCCCTGACTCTTTTTGGCACTGCACCTCAATTAGGGATGTAAACTCAGTATAAATACACTATTTGATCTGATCGGGGGGACACGGTGGCTTAGTGGTTAGCACATTCACCTCACACCTCCAGGGTTGGGGGTTCGATTCCTGCCTCCACCTTGTGTGTGTGGAGTTTGCATGTTCTCCACGTGCCTCGGGGGTTTCCTCCGGGTACTCCGGTTTCCTCCCCGGTCCAAAGACATGCATGGTGGGTTGATTGGCATCTCTGGAAAATTGTCCGTAGTGTGTAATTGTGTGAGTGAATGAAAGTGTGTGTGTGTGCCCTGCGATGGGTTGACACTCCGTCCAGGGTGTATCCTGCCTTGATGCCCGATGACACCCGAGATAGGCGCAGGCTCCCCGTGACCCGAGGTAGTTCGGATAAGCGGTAGAAGATGAGTGAGAGTGAGTGAGAGTGATCTGATCAGATAGAACAGACATGCTTTGGTAACAGTGAACATTGTGGGACAGAATTGTCCATTTTTCATTATTCATAATGGATGACTCTAGGGAAAATAATGTTTGGACCATGTTGCGTAAAATCGATTTGCACATTAATAAAAAGATAAAAAAAAAAAAAAATGACGATTATATTTCAAAGCAAATGGCCGCCGCAGATGCTTTTGTTATCTTGTTTTGAAGGACACGTTACCTGTTTACATGTTTGTTTGTTTTTTCACCTTTAATTCATTTACGTATTCATACGTTTATGAACAACGTATGCACTCCAGTCATAGAATCCAACGGAATGCTACAGTTCCTATTTTATTGGCACCCATGAAAAAAGAAGGGCTTCAGTACCTCATAAATCTCAATTTAAACCTCACTCTGTATTGAAGGCTAGCCTACTTTTCCACACCACATAGATTTGGCTTAAAAATGATTCCCTGCCCTATATAATTCAGCTACTAATGAGCAGGTTGCAAAATATTGCTAGCAAATGCTATTTTTATAAATTAGAATTTTTCAATTTTTACAAAGATAGCATGTACTGTAAGCAATGTAAACTCATGAGCTTTAAACCTAGTAAAACTGAATCATCGTGCAAGTTGACCAGTTGTGGTTAAAAGACAGGGGAGGAGGCAGAGAGGGAGAGAGAGAGAGAGAGAGAGAGGAGTGAAGGATGAGAACAGTGCCGTGATGACCCACATTGGAGCAACTGCTACTGAATACACAATGAAGCATTTTGCCCTGTTAGCACCCCACTGGGAATGCGAAGGGGACTCAGGATGTGCAGTTAGTCAGCTAGCGTGGCTGCTAATTCCACTGCAATTCTATTACACTTGTTTATGGCTGCTGGCAAATGATACCCTGACAACACTTTAGCTCAGGAGTAAAGAGTGTCTAATACAGTATGCTAGTACTTTAGCGCTGGGATAAAGTAGGTGTGTGATAGAGGATAGCTGCTGCTTAGCATAGTACAATGAGCCTGATAGGGAGAGCAAAGGAGAGTGGATGGTGATTACAAAGAACTGGAAGGAAAATGAAAATAAAGAGTGAAAGAGAGGTAGCAAGGGAGTTCAAAGAGCAGAAAAAAAGAAAGGAGAGAAGAGGATACACAAGTACATGTTCTCCCTTTTGATTTGCTTTTGACCTCTCTCTCTTTTTAAAAACTCTCTCTCTCTCTCTCTCTCTCTCTCTCTCTCTCTCTCTCTCTCTCTCTCTCTCTCTCACACACGCACACGCACACACACACATAGAGACACATGCCTGAGGCACACAGTCAAGTGTCATAAGTGAGAATGAGAAAAGCAAGTGCACTACTTAAGCTGGGGTTGTGTGTATGATCAGGATCTCTAAGCCCCCTGTCTTTCACTGACAAGAAGACATTAACATGAGGCTGGATTTTTCTTCATGTGGACTATTTCAGACTGTGGTGCATCTAACGCAACAGTGCTACAAATGATTATAAGAAATATAAGCAGAATGGTACAGTATGAAGAAGCGAGGCTAGGGCTGATTTCGTTCTAGCCCAGACTATAGAGTCATGCTGTAACAATCATTTCAGGTGATTACAGAGAATGACACATCCCCCCAGAGACTTGACTCCATTTGGGTTAACGATTTTCAGCATGCTTCGCCGGCTCGTCATCCTGAACATGTCATCAGCAGACATTTAGAAGGACCACGAGAAATACAGATGTGGATACAATGAATGCGAATAAAGTGGATTATTTATTTTTATCATACGTTTCTCACCAAAATCCATTTTTAGTCAGAAACACATAGAGTAGAGTACACATTCTCTAATTTAAAGGCTTGGAATCAAGCTGGAATTTTAGTCTGAAACAAAGCACGGTTTGTTTGCACGAAAAGAGTCATGCAGACCATGAAGCGCACCATGGTGCCAAACCAGAGATTACTCGGTTTAGTAGGAATCCTGGTAATTCCCAGATAGGAAGTTGCATTGGAACTGTACCGTTATTCCCATGAATGTAAACTCATACTCATCTCTGCACTTATTCAGGAAGTAAAGTAAAATGCGTGTGTATTTTAGCCAAAGATGTCATCAGTAGTTTCTACAACACACCATGAGTACCACGAATGGCAGAGGAACATCGTGTGACACAAAAAGGTGATATACTGTACCACACTGTACATAACAGAACCCAAATAATAAATAACACAAAAATATGGTTAAAAAAAAAAAGGGTTCTCTTGTCAATTTGTGATGATATACAGTAAGGTGAACACAAATGCACATGCGTTTGATAGACTGAAGTGAGTCTGAAACCAGATCGATGTTACAGTGAAACCGCCTTAAAGTACAAATTACACAAAAGAACAGAATTTGTCCAGAATGTTTTGTGGGGATTTTTGGTTTAAATGAAAAAAAAAATAATAATAATGTGATATTTGAAGGAAATGTGATTACAAAAATGACTAATACAGCTCTTTGTTGTTGTTTGTGTATGTGTGTGTGTGTATTTGTTTACCCTGCATCATTCTTACTATGTTATCAATGTGATTTTATAATACAATACAATATAATACATTGCTTAAGACTAATAGTTTTCACTGACAGAGTACTAATAGATATTTGATTACTTTTAAACCCTCTGAACTAATATCACTAGCGGTCATTGCTGTGTAAAATAAATCTCATTAGATAGAGAGAGAAAGAGAGAGAGAGAGAGAGAGAGAGAGAGAGTATTTACAGCTACAGTCGCACAGAATATGCAACATGTACAGCTACAGTTCCTTAATCTTTCTGAATTTTACAGCATGATTATACAGGCTGATGTATAATCCATAAGCCACTCCAAACACACCATCAAATATATGCGGTTTATTATATGGCACTTTTATTCCCATTATCAATTGCCTCAGATCATTTTCTCCCTTCACATTTAACACATTAAAAGTCGTATCAGTCAACATCAGACCTAGATCTAATACCTACCCTGGTTATTTTCACGATGTCAGATTTGACCATACACGTTCAGAACACACTCATTTCTGACACCGTTCTAACACACTACATCAGTGTGGTGAAGTGTTTTGTACCAGAGGCGATTTTACACCACAGTGCCACATGGTGTTGTGCAGCAGAACAGCAGTCTTTGGAAACCTAATTCATTCAAAGCAGATCGTTCATTCGTATTTACACAGAGAACGTGACGGTTTGTTTTACATCAGCAATTTTCACGAATAAAACCGTAAATATGTCTCAGTCAGGAATATTTGTAGTTTTCAGGTAGCTAATTTGCACTAATGACGTATTTTTGCTGGATTTCTTTCGCGATTGTTTTGCTTGATTTTGTTGCGATGCAACTTGACAGTTTTGTGCTTTTTTTTCTGTGGATCAAACTATTAAAATTGCGATCACAGGACTCTTCTTTTAAACTCGACCAGTGAAAACACATATGCAGAAACTTCCTATGATAGCTGTTAGATACAAATGACACGCTTTAACGGTGTCACATGAGGCGTTTTAGCCCAACTTTGTGGTGCAGATTGCTTGATTTTCCCTCCTTGATGTCTCAGAGGGACTTCATTCTGAAAACTGTATTTCTTTAAAAACTCAAAATCATATGGTGTTGACTATTTTATCATTTAGATATCATTAATAACAAACTTTTGTTATCGATTTAAATGTGAATCAATAATTTGGGCTGATGTGAGCTGAAGATCGCTGTGTTGAAACCCATAACCTAGATGCAGTCTAAATCAGTAGACAACATGATTGACAGCCAAACAGAGCTTCTTCCTGGTTTAGACTTAAGCTAAATCATACAAAGATCGCAAAAAAATTTAGTGTTCTGATTTAAAAATAGCAGATATCACCTTTAAAGGTGAAAGTGCAGTACATCCCTCCTCTTCTCTGTTTTCAGTGATGGTCACGCTTAACCAAGCATGATTGTTTGTGCCCCAAGGCGTAATTTAATTGGCCGCTGGCAAAAAAAGAGGGAGGAAAAAAAAGAGAAACTCAAAGCGAGCTGAAGATTAGCCATGCAGTTGCAATGAAACCATCAGCAATATTGATTTTTAAAAAAATTAACATTGATGAAACTGATTTCTGGCATTGCTTTGAGTGGGATAAGAACGTTACAGGGCTTAGCGTCCTTTTAAAGTCTCCCTGACACTGCGAATGACGTGATATAGTACAAATCTTCATGAACCACACCGTATTTAACTAAATTTGCATCTGTTTACTGGTCCATGCTGAAGCTGATGCAGCATTTCACTTGCAAAGTCAGATTATTGAATGATCTTTAATTTCTGCAATATGCATTCAATGTACAAATTGGAAGCAGGAAGCATCTATGTGCGTCTTTTCATTTCTTATTTCGCAACAAGTTAGACAGCTAACACTGATGTGATGCTTATTTTCCTCTTCCAAGCAACGTACTGAACAATCAGTGTTATAGATTTAACAATCAAATATGTTTATTGGTCCAAAGCAAATACATGTAATATATAAGAAACTCAACTCATTTAAACTCATATGGATTAAACCTCAAGTGCGTGTGACCTAAACCAGACATTAAAAAAAATAAATAAATAAAAAATAAAAAATGAAATGTGCAAATTCAATTTCAAGTTTGTTGGTTATATTTCCTTAAAATATGAACTAACTTTTAGTGTTTTTTTGGAAATGCACATGATCCTAGTTCCAATGCAGACCTCTAGTCTCTACCTAAATGCCCTTTGAACATTTTGGTCAAAGAAAACAAACCAACAAGCAATGAGTGGCATCTGTCCGTTCCGAATAATGTATTCGTATAGGGTTATATCCTTAACACACACACACACACACAAACACACATACACACACATAAAGCAGCAATGTTGGCTTATGCAACCATCTCTCTCTCTCTCTCTCTCTCTCTCTCTCTCTCTCTCTCTCTCTCTCTCTTTGCTGTAGTATTACATTACCTGGGTGATTTCCTCTATAGGTACACATGTGAAGGCATGAGCAGGAGACCTGCAAGAAAAATATTTTGTTCTATAAACCTCTGCCATAAACAGCCAGGTCCAATAAATCCGTGGCAAAAATATTAAGTGGGGCCAATATTTCCTGGCACCTCTCCTAGTGAAAAGCCCCAGTCAAATAACCTTATATACACCTTACATTATATATGTTATATATACACAAATGGGGGTATTGCATAAGGGGGATTGCAATGCACTACAATCTTTATTCACGTTAGTATCCTTTTCTGTGGACATTTCTGATGCATATTAGCTAGGTATTACATATAAACTATTCCAATCAGACTTGCAGAACACAGTAAATGAACATGAGAGACTGACTGTAGAAAAAAAAAAAAACAGGATGTACACAGGCAGTAAGTCAGAGACTCTCCCAAGGACATCAGAACTCGATTTCTGTGTTTTGTTTAATAGCGTCGCCTGAAAGAACCACATCTGTTCGATGTAGCTTAGCACTAAGAACGAATAGAACTGATTTTGTGTCTTCCTACACATGTGAGAGTAAGAGAGTGTGTAGAGATCTGTTTTGCAAATGCACACACAAACACACACACACACACAGACACGGTCACGCACACTTACACTGACTTGGAAAAGCTGATTTCACAGAGCACCAGAACACAGCCACTGGGAAACATTTCCCTTTGGTAATGCAGAATAAACCCAAGAGATGCTTCTTAGCTGCAGATCAATAAAGCTTTAATTAAGAAACATAAAAAAATAACAACAGTGATACACTATGTGTAGCTTACATATCTTTAAAAGAAGCCAATTTTTAAAAAATAATAAACGGTAATAAAAGTACTTAATACAAATACACAATGCAAATACACAAATACAAATACATGTTGTATATGTAAGGAATAAAATGGTGTGCTGTTATAGAAAAATGATTTGTTACTACTCCAAAGGTGATTATTTTACTCTAACAGCACATCCTAAAGATATGCTCACCAGAGATGGGGGACTCGAGGCATATGACTTGACTCGAGTCAGACTTAAGTTGCATATTTGAGACTTGAGACTTGCTTGACAAATATTAAAAAAAGACTCAACTTGACTTTGACTTGACATTCATGACTTGTGACTTACTTGTGAATTGCACATATGTGACTTACTCCCACCTCTGCTGCTCACACCATAGCAATTTGTCATTTTATCCCCTTTTTTAACTAATTAAAAACATTATGATACATTTTTTAATCTTATGTAACGTTGTGGAACGTCCTTGAAAGTAATGAGTTCCTCTTATCGCTTACAGAAGATATACACAGCTATAGATTCTAACTGAAGATTTTCACTTACTGACTAGAAGCATCGAAACTGGAGACTCCTTCGATAAATGCTAACTAAACGTCTTCCCACAGCAAACATCGCCGTATGAGGTCTTTAATTTAAAATACAACACTTTTTATCTGTTTATTGTTAGTCTTAGATTTTGCAAAATGTCCAAGTATTAAATTGGATGTGGAATGTACAGTATGCCATATAATTAGCTGTTACTATGGAAACAATAACATGTTGGAGCGACCTATGTTCATGTAGTCAGTATGAGTATCAGAGCTGCTGTTGCAGAAAGTGATTCAACTCCGTGTGACCAATCAGATGATTATTAATATGCGGCTCATTCAAGGCAGCCGCTCATCCAAGGCCTACTGTATATATATATACTGTATATATATATCGGACAATCTGTGACTTTAAACTATGTCAATTTATAGATGCCAGTCAGCTTACAATTCATGTCTCTGAGGGCTGGAACTGGAGTACAAGAAACCCACAAAGCATGGTAGCTAACTTTCTACACACCGGGCAGAAGGAGGAATCAAACATGCATATAACCTCTACCCAAACCTAACCTATGTCGTGGAAGTTCTGAAGTTCTTTGAGAGATTTAAAGTATCACACTGGAAGGCACGGGTAAGAGTAAAAAAGGTTTCACAAAATGCGCAAAAGGACCCAACACTCCGAATATAGCATGAGAGATGAAGGGCCCCGATCATTGATTACAGTACATCAAGACTTTAGAGACAGAACTCAAGTAAACAAGATATGTAAAAGCAAAACATCATCAATCATTGGCTCAAAATCACTGCATGCTAATGTCCTGATCAAGCTAATCTGGACCAGGCCAAGGTCTGCTAGAAGGCCTACTAGAAGATTTACTGGACGTTGTTTATGCCTAATTTCAGACATATCGTCTCAGGTCCCTACTGCCCTTGTCATAATCTTAAGAAAACAACCGATGACAATGTCAGTCTCTAGTCCAGGGGTGGCCAACCAGTCAGAGACCAAGAGCCACATTTTTTACTGTGTTACCGCAAAGAGCCACATCATACACATGGGCACACTTGACCATCACCTTTTTTTGCCTGCCATTTTGAGAGCGAACCTGACACAAATTGTTTACTCAAATAATCTTACTCCTACTGGAAAACTTTGAGGTGTTTTCATGCGCGTTTGACGAAAATACCTTGAACTCAAGCGAAGCAAACACGCATATTAAAAATACACAAATACAAACTTCGATATGAACGTAAGAGCCGCATGAAACCGGGCAAAGAGCCGCATGCGGCTCGGGAGCCGCGGGTTGGCCACCCCTGCTCTAGTCACTACAGATACAAGGTAAAAGCATAGAAGAACAAGGCCTTATAAACATCTTTAGATTAGAAATTTCCACCACACCAACCCAAACCTGACCTAACCTCTATGACACCGTACCCCTTTTATCAGGCCGATGCTAATCTTTATAGCTATCCTATTCCTAATCTTGACAACTCCATACAATTCTATTGGAATCTCTTTTGATCTATCTATCTCTTTTCAGCTTGTGTTACGAACGTTTGCAGTATTAAAGAGCAGTGGACAGGACAGTTAATCACAGGCTGCTCTCAACTTTATTTTGTTTCTAGCTATATCATTAGTAATGTTGCCCTGCCTCACCACAATATGTGCCCATGGTCATTTGATTCTATTGATTTTTTTAATAGGTGGTCAATAAGAGGATTGTTAAAATGACAAATTGTCAAAAAGTCAGGCATACCTGATATGTTAGTCAATGATGGTAAGTAGAATGTAAAAAGTGTAAATCTAAAAAAAAAAAGTGGCATGCAGGCAATATATACTATGAGATGGTTTGGGAATGGTTTTGCCATTGGGGGAAGTTACTGAATAGAATATTTTACTCTAATATGGATGATCTGATGTGAGGCATGAAGGAGAAACACATCATTTGGGATATACAGAGTGAACAGTGAATTCAGGATAACGGGAGGCAGAAAGGGAGGCAGGAAGAGAGAGGCTGTGAGAGAGAGAGCAGAGAGAGAGAGAGCAGAGAGAGAGAGAAAGAGATAGAGGCTGTGCTCTCAGCAGATACTGTTAGCTGTTGCTGTCTGTTTAAACTCTCTGGCTCCTCCCATCACGACTGGTGAGCGAGAGAGAGACAGAGAGAGAGAAAGAGAGCGAGAGTCATTCTAGCAGCCACCTGAGCCACTCGATAAACTCCTGCTCCTAGCAACCCACATCCGCCAGTGAGTGAGGGGGCGAGAGGAAGGGACGGAGAGAGAGTGTCGCGTGAGCGAGTGAGAGGCAGACAGACAGAGAGAGAGAGAGTGAGAGAGAGAGAGAGAGAGAGAGAGAGAGAGAGAGAGAAACAATGATTGTGTGTGCATGTATGTGTGTCTGAGCTACAGGGATCAAACATAAAGGCAGAGGGTACGTCTCTTCTTCAGACCCAGGCTGTTGTCACGGACAAGGGGAGGCGTCGCCGTGGAGACAGAGGCAGCGTCGGCAGCCCCAACATCGTGGATCAGCCGTCACCGCAGCAACACAAGCTTCCTCGAAGGACGGGAGTCCCGTGCTGCTGCTCTTGATCTTCTTCTTGTCCTCCTTCCTGTGCCTTGTCTCTTGCTTCTACTTGCTGATAGATGGAATTCTCCTGCTGGCTGGAAAGACAGAGAGGTATGGGAGGGTGTAGAAAAGATACAGTAACAGAGCATGAGAGGAGAAAAGAGCATGAGTGTATGTGTGTGCATGTGTTTGAGTGTCAGACAGAACGAGGTATTCTGCAAAAGTGCTGGCAGGAAGAGGGAGTGGGGTATGGAGCTCAGTTATTGCCTCGTTTGGAGAAAGAGACAGAATTAGGCTTCGCTCTGGTTCCATGTCTCCACCTGATCTTGCTGTGATAGGACCCATTCTTCCTGTCTGAGGCCGGAGCAGTGAAATCTTCTTTTTTTCTTGTCTTTTTGCCTGCACTGCCTGTCATCCCGGTGCTAAAAAAGTTGGGTAGTTGCTTTTGAAAAAGATAAAGAAAGATAGCAAAAGAAGTGAGATAGTGTAGGTAAATCTATGTCAATGATAGATAGGTATATAGACGGAAAGAGGATGAACTGTTTTCCTTCGTGTCTCCTTAGGTGCCATGTGACGAGTGAACAGTCCTCTCCTCTCAATCACCCTCGGGGAACAGATATGGGATTTACCTTCTCTGGCCACTTCTGAAAAAAATAAAAAAGAAAAGAAAACAGCATTTCTCCGTAGGGAAACAATTTCCATGTCGACAGGATGCCATTCACTTTTAGATGGAATTGAAAAGAAAGCAAAAATGTTAAGAGTTTTGTAAAGAATTTGGAAACCCACAGTTCCATCACCATGAGGAGAGGCATTAGAAGAGATTTTGGATAATAGACATGCTAATGGTGCTCACGGCTGGAGTGGGATACACACATCTTCGTCCAAAAAGTCTTCATCATTCTTGTCCTCAGAGGGATCCTAATGTAAGTATAATTTTTCTTGCTGATGATCTGTAGACAAATTAGGTTTTGCAGATCACACCTACACAGAGCCAAGCATGCAATCCTTTCTTTAAAAGAGAATGGACAGATCTGAACAGTTTGTGTGAAAGGGTTGCATTCTGCAAACATCTGACTTGCTGCTTTTTAGAAAGGTACTGTATAAGATAACCTTGAATCTGAGTGCTAGTTTTCTCTGTTTGGTTTAAATGTCTTAAACCCATACTTTGTTTAAAGTAGGCGGGTTCTGGGGGTCTTGGGAAATCTCCTCTATTCAAATCTGTTGCCTTTTTTCAAATTATACAAAAAGACATTAGATAAACAAGCAGGAATTTTGCAAGAAAATATTAGCCTTGCCAGCCCCTTAAAAGCAAAAATAATTTCCAACGCAGAGCTTTGTTCAAAAATAGGGTCTTTCCTTCTGGTCGGGATTTTGTGTGGGTGTTCAAAGTGGACCATTGACAAACATCATGCTTCTTTCTGTTCACATATTTAGTTGAATATGATCTAGACATAGGGTAACTTTATTATATAGATAGTGGGAACAGAATTAGGCCTATAAAGGCATACATTGTCATAAATACAGGATGTAATAAAACCTGGTCTTTTTTCCACATTTTCACTTTTTTTTTGTCTTAGATTCCATGTACCTGGTCAAACCTTTCAACACTTTCTCGGATTTAAGACATTTTAAATGACTCCTACATTCTTCTCTCTAACGTCCTCTTCCTGCGGAGCTCTTGGACATCCCACAGTGCTGTGCAGGAGGAGGCTTGTGCCCAGGCCCCACCAACTTTTCTGGCTCTGCGGGTGTTTTTAAGATGTTGGAGCCTGCCTGCGTGGCCCGAGCCCGAGATCGGATCAGTGATCGGATCAGTAGCACTGCGGCTCCTGGTGGCCCCAGACATGGGCCGCGGCTCGGCCTGCCCCCGTGCTCAGCCCTCCGCCCACCCACCCCTGCTCCGCCTGTGAAGGATGTCCAAGAGTCGAGCTCCTGCCCAGGAACCCTCTGAGATCCCCAGCCAGAGAGAGCGCATCCGCAGCCACATGAAGATGGTGATCGAGCAGCTGGAAGGTATTCTCATAGAGCTCAAAGATGTGGCCAAAGAGCTGCGGGAGGTAAGACTGCTTTGGAATTGTAGGGGGATTTTGGAGGGTTTCTGAATCATCCTATATACAAGCTACAAAATTGCACAGATATTATAAAGCCATGTTCTGTATGTATGATTTAAATGAAAAATTTTTAAGCACTCTGGTCTAGTTGGCAAGTTGATAAGCATCTAAAAGTGTCTGTAGGTAAACAAGAAAGCCAACATTACTCTTTTCTCATTCTACATTTTGCAGAATGGGTACAGAAAAGCGCAGATACTTCTGCGATTTGGTTTAGATATTCTGTAAGCTAGGTTGAGGTTCAGCTGTTGAAGGGTTTCTAGATTAGCAGTTCCAAGGCCTGATCCAGGAGTACCTCAGTCTGTCTGGTCCGTCCTCTAACAAACACTCCTGATCCAATTGTTGACTACTAACCCTGACTTAGGGTTACTAGCCCTAACCCTAACCCTGATCCAATTGTTGACTACTAACCCTGACCTAGGATTACTAGTCCTAACCCTAACCCTAACCCTGATCTAATTGTTGACTACTAACCCTGACTTAGGGTTACTAGCCCTAACCGTAACCCTAACCCTGATCCAATTGTTGACTACTCTAGGTGACCTTTCCAGGTAATATTTCCCTTTCACCAAACGAACCAAAACACAAATCACGTTAAAAGTATTTTCTAAATCAGTGGTTTCCAACTCTGGTCCTGGCCTACCCATTGCCTTGCCCCTTGCTTGCCTGTTTAGTTGTTTTTTTTCTCAAACTTTCACTGTGATTGAACAGGTAACAAACAAGAGGTACTTGAGGATGTAGATTGGAAACCACTCTCTGTTTTACACTGTACTTTGAAGGAACATCTCAACTCCAAAACTAATCTCTTACAAAGTACTCTTACACATATAACGTACTTAGCATTATTTGCCAGGTAAAGTAAAAAAAAACAGAGAGTAAAATATTGCCCTACAGAGAATAAAATTTCTGGTCAATTAGTGAGACTGTTATATGGCCAGATGGGTTGAAATCATCTCAGTGGTATCGATCAAGAGTTTCTTAACATTGCACATCCAGATGGATAGAATAGAGGTCATAACTTGCCTGGTTATGATTGCGTACAAGCGTTTGTCCTTCTATCTCTTTGTGATTTGCTGATCATTTCCGGGATGACTGGAAGGGTGTTGGTGAAGGTCTGGACTCATAGGGTGAGGGACAAGTGAGTGTTTGTTGTAATGGTATGAATTCATTTGTGACTTGACCACATGTGAGGATTTGTGTACATTGATTCGCTAAAAGGGTTTGGATTTTATACCAGACATAATATGAGGCTGGGAAGTATGTGCAATAAGGATATGGTGGTAGAGAACTGAGGTGTTCTAGGTAGGATTTGGCTCAGCAATCGTTATGTAAGCACTTTGCTATCAGCTGGATTCCTACTGTATTCTACCAACTGCCATGGAAACAAGATCAAAAGATTCCATTGTGTGTGTTTGTATGTGTGTGTGGGAAAAAAATACAAATATGTTGTGTGTCGTTATGTTTGATCATAAAACAAAGTGTGTTTCTGTGCGAGTGTGTGTGTGTACATTCACGCATGAGAGAAAGTGATAAGTAGATGTGAGAGTGTTTGTTTAGAGCTGTAATGGAGGTGTTAGAATAACATTTATGGAAAAGGAAGTTCATATGGCTTATGTGAAAAGGCATAATGTGAATATCTCTCAAGGTATAGAAGCCAAAATGAAAGGAGTCGATTCTTCTTTTTGTCTTGCTGTGTAGGTGTTTGTCAGCTACTTACTCTACATGAAAAAGAGATTGGATTTTGTGTGTGTGTGTGTGTTTGTCTGTATAGAATAACAAAGCATGTCTGACCCTGAATGTCAGAATAAGATCTGCTTGTCCTAGACTCTGTTCTGTCCTTCGCTGCAAGATGCTGTAAAGCTTAATAAAAAGGAACCAAAGGTGAAAGAAATAGTGTGTGGAAGCAACAGACAGAAACAGAAAGAGACAGACTCTCAGGAGAACTATCCCATCTTTATCTAAAATTTCTATATCATTCTATCATTCTATCCATGTGCCCCAGTCACTTTATCACCTGCATGCCACTCTCTATTCAGCAATCACACATAGCCTCCTGTAGGACCCCCTGAGGCAGCTGGACCTCCACACTCCATCTACACTCTGTCACTCTGATCCCCTCTGCATCCCATCATCCCTTTCACCAAAGTGTGTCTCAGTCAAGAGAGGAAAAAGGCCACGGTACAGCTCACTGTACAACACCGCCGTGACACTCTCCAGACGTTAACATGATTGATGATCATCGGATGCAAGCAGTGGAAATAATGCTAGCTCTAGCTATTTATAAACCCCCAGAGCTAGCCACTGTCCTGCACACGCACCCACTTCACATATGCATAAGGACTATAAATAGACAGAAACATGTTTTGTTTAAAAAAAAATGCAGCACTCTGAGAAATAGTTGACAAATCCTGCCTGCTGTACGGGTGATGACACCGTGGCATCATCCTGACTGCAGTTACAGCCATGGGCTGCTTGTTCATCGCTTGTACCGTTTACTAATGTTCCATAAAATCTTTAATCTTTTTCCATACGAGATGAGGATTAAGATGTATCGCATGCGTCAGGTAAATCGTTGATAAATGATTGCGTGCGTATAAACAAGACGATATTGCCTGTGAACCTTCAACGATATACATGTGATGTGTATGTGTGTGTCTGTATACATGTGTGTATGCGGCAAGGGGATACTACTAAACCATATTCGAGCCTCAGTCCGTATTCTGTCTATTTTAAAGACGTGTTTCTATGTTGCTGACCAAATATTGACCGAATGCCTGACAGAACCGCATGGCTAGATTGTTGTTGACCTAAATGTCCCTTCAGACATGAGATGTCCCTTCTTTCTTTAAAAAAAAAAGAAAAAAAGAAAATAAAGCCTCTGTTTGTATGTATATGTGTAGGAGAGACCGAAAGTGAGAGCAAAGACTTATGCAACTCAGCCGGTAACTTACATAAAAAAACACAAGCAGTTGGGAGTTAGTCATCAAGCCTGCCATTCTGGAAGAGTGTGCAATCTCACACATGGCAGAAATCTACTCTTGTTGCTACACTGCTACTGCAATACACACTACGAGAGCTTAATTTGGTCGCTGCCGTTCAGCCACTTGCAACACAACTATCTAAAAGGTCAAGACTAGATCTTTTATTATTGTTCATTGCTTCAATGAAAGAAAAAAGTCTTTGCTAAAAGAGGTACATTTACTCAATCTCTAATCTCTGGTTTACCTGAGTACAAAGTCGACGGCTAAAATTTACCAGAGGATTGGAGGCTGTTATAGCTGAAAAGGCGGAACTAACTAACTCCAAATCAGGGGCCTGTTTTTGGAAAAGGATGTTAAACAAGCCGCAAACTCACAGGTAGCCGCAAACGAGACCATATTACACCAATCCTACGTTCTTTGCACTGGCTGCCTGTCCGATACCATATCGAATACAAGATTCTGCTATTCGTCTACAAAGCTCTCAATAATCTAGCTCCCAAATATTTATCTGATTTGATTGTTATGTACAATCCTTCAAGATCACTTGGATCCCAAAATGGTCATGTTTTACTGGTGCCATGATCTCGTCTGCAACGCAGAGGAGACCGAGCTTTCGCAGTAGCAGGCACTAAGCTGTGAAATGGCTTGCCACCATCAGTCAGAACTGCTTCTACTTTTGCTGAACTTAAATCCATGTTAAAAACACACCTCTTTTCCTGTGCTTTTAATTGTTGGTAACTTGTATGTGTTCTTTTATATTTATGTTCTTTCTTTTTTCCTTTTCTTTTATCTCTATGTACAGCACTTTGGCCAGCTCAGGCGGATTTTAAATGTGCTTTATAAATAATGTTGAATTGAATTTAATTGAAACAAGCACAAGTGGGTGTGGTGGTCAGGTAAAAAAACACACTTTTGGCCATGTATACTGTATATACGCTGCTAGGGCATATATCTTATATCTTATATCTTATATATTTTATACATATATCATACTGCACACTGTAGAAAAGACGTCGGAATTCAGTATGACAGACAGGACTGAAGGTAAACAAACAGGAATAAGAAAGTTTGGCTGAACATTAAAGGCATTTATTAATAATTATGTGTAAATCTAGAGAATGTTATGATCGTCAGCTGATTTATCATTTTGTATAGACTAGGCATTGCTAAAATGTACTGGCTAGACACTATGCTAATAAATAATAAGACATGATGAAAATTTTGTGAACTTAAAAAAAAACAACAAAAAAAAAACAGGTTAAATAAATTGGCTAAATAGCTAAAGTTGGTTATTTAGCCTGAGATATGCAGAGATTCTAAAAGAAAGCTACGTTTGTCCTGCTGTATGAGGCATGCACTTCACTGTGAGTTTAAAACAAGAGCTTCTATTGAGCAAGCTAACGTTAGCTGACTAGTTTGTTCTGTAGGCTATGTGATATTTGTGACCTTGCAGAATGAGCATAGGTATCAGCAATGCACGGACACTGCCCCCGGACCAGACAGTCACGGTGAGAGCTAACCCGCTGACAGTAGCTAAACCACAAGCTTTTGCTGCTCTCTTTGTGCTTTCATCTGATATCCAGTAACTTCTATACCTTGATGATCGCATTGATGTGAACAACAAAGATATTTTATACTTTTTTTTTTTATGCTGAGCAAAATGCAATATGGGAATACTTCAAAATCAGTGATCTGGTTTAGGAATTTGGTTTTGAATTACTTGGAATAATAGTGGTTAAATTTGTACATCCGTTTGCTTCAATCCAGAATGGAAGCAGTGGGATTACTTGCATATTAGCACTCTCAGTATGGAAATGAAAGTGCATCATTTGCAGGTGGTTCTGCTTAAATACAAGCATATTCACTACATAAGTAATGATGTTCATAACAAGACCAAAGGGACATTAATAAACATATTAATTGTATATTGATCTATTTTGCCCAAGAAATGCAGCTCTTTAACTTATGTATGAAAACAATCCTCCATTTATAGCCCAAACAAGCCTGTTATTTTGTCTACGACTATTATGTTTAGATGGACTCCGACACTGCATGGCACGTCTAAAGTTAAATAGTCTCTTGTGGTTAAAGGATAAGTAATTGTTGTTATTGCTACAATGAACATGTTCTCAAATAGGTTGTAGGGGTTGCAGTAGTTACACATTGAATAATCAATACATTTCATTAACACGTAAATAATGGGCCTCTTTTTTCAATACTACTGTATAATGGTCTCGGAGATGAACTCCCAGTGAGTAAGATGGAAAAGGTCCTTCATTTTCCTACAAATAGTGAGAGAGAGAGAAGAAGAGAAAGAGAAGAAAGACTAAAATACAATAGCGGGACCCCTAATAGAACAGACGTGATGAATTTTACTTACTAATAATTATCTCTAGAACATCACATTCTCAGCCACACCTACTACCAAGCATATCATGTAATTACACTTTTACAGGCAGCCTTAGATCTTTTCTGTCTCATGGTAGAAAAAGGTTAAAGATCTGAGATACAGCTATTTCCCGAAAGGTCAAAAATACTTGTCAGGAGCGTCAAGTATGAACAGGCATAAAACATTTCAAAATGAGAGGTTTGGATACAGACAGATATCTGTAGTTAGGTACACCAGCTGAATGTAAGCTCGATTGGAAGTCAGGTTGTAGTTACGACGCGTCCAGCTTATCTCAGGCGTCCGTCTTACCTCAGAGGTGTGGAAAAATACAACAACATGGATGTTTCCATGTACAACTTTGGCTAGCAACAATCTAGCCAGTTATGTTTAGCCATGATGCATGTGTATTTATCTGCTTTTACAGTAAACTGTATAGTCACTGCTGTAAACCAATATGTCCATGTATGGATTGGGCTTAAGCTAATATTAGTATATAAGGTATAATAGATTTGTTTACTGTGGATGGTGTGAGCAGCCATGTTGATTTGATGTTACATGATGAACTAATGCCCTGTTCATAATTCCTTCCAGAAGTTTCCCAGTTGAATGGGTGTTTTTTTCTAGCAAGAGATTGGAAATTTACATTTACAGCATTTAGCAGACACTCTTACCCAGAGTGATGTACATTTATTATTTTTTATTTCAATTTATACACCTGAGCAATTGAGGGTTAAGGGCCTTGCTCAGGGGCCCAGCAGTGGCAACCTGGTGGACCTGGGAATCGAACCAGTGACCTTCCGAGCAGTAGTCGCACACCTTAACCACTGAGCTTCCACATCCATAAAGTGCAATTTCTAGAAGACAATATTAGTTCAAAATTATAGATTTTGTAGAATTTTTGTAGAATTTCGGTTGCATGAAGTGATCAAAATCTAACTTGAATAACAGCGTGACTTTCAACATTTTAACCATTAACATTTCATAAGCATTTCACCAGGTTATGAGGCACACGATCTAACATGAACAGCTAATGCTACATGCATGATCAAGCTACAGGAAAGTGTTTAGCATCTGTCTTTCTCAGTGTGACATACTTCAATCAAGGTCTGTCTCTGAAGCTTGAAATAAAGCAGTGACATAAATGATCCATTTCTTCATTTTTGTACTTGTTCTGTTTGGGCCCTCATGCAACACGTGTAATGAACCATAGAAGGAAAAGATAATGAAGTGAATGCAAATCTGAATATGTAGAACAACCCAATGACATAACTGTACATTATTGGAATTGGTTGAAAATATTTTGTCATTTGCCCTACTGATCTTTTCTTATTAAAGTAAAAATAAGTGAAAATAGTTTGCAGTTTATTCTATGATCATTTACATTATGTTTCATTATAAACTAAGCATTTTATTGAAGCGGCCCTATGATCATAGACCACAATAATCCTTTCCATATACTTTCATTCATTCATTCATCTTCTACCGCTTATCCGAACTACCTCGGGTCACGGGGAGCCTGTGCCTATCTCAGGCGTCATCGGGCATCAAGGCAGGATACACCCTGGACGGAGTGCCAACCCATCGCAGGGCACACACACACACTCTCATTCACTCACGCAATCACACACTAGGGACAATTTTCCAGAGATGCCAATCAACCTACCATGCATGTCTTTGGACCGGGGGAGGAAACCGGAGTACCCGGAGGAAACCCCCGAGGCACGGGGAGAACATGCAAACTCCACACACACAAGGTGGAGGCGGGAATCGAACCCCGACCCTGGAGGTGTGAGGCGAACGTGCTAACCACTAAGCCACCGTGCCCCCCTTTCCATATACTTGATATACAAAATAACAAAAAAAAGTATGATCAGTTATGAAACTTTGATTTAAACGTTTTAACTGTTTAGAGGGTATCTGTGACTTCAGGTTATGTTGAAACTATGACATTGTGAATGAGGGTAAAGATACATTAGAATTTATGTCCAACTGGTGAAAACTGGGGGAAAAAAACATTTAATTTATGCTTCTTTGTTCCTTCTCAATTCTGTCTGTAAAACAATGGTTATTGGCATAATTAACAAACCCCAGTTTGTCAATGTGGTCCATTTCCTTTTGTCATCAAACTACAGTGTAAATTTGCAGAGAAAATTGATAGTTTGTCCTTCTGCTTGGTTCGGCGCTCGCTCTATTGGCTTTGTATATAGATGAGTTTTTGTCAGTCATATTTGTTGGTATTTATATGCAAGTTTATTGATTTATGGCAACATTCAATTGTATCACCATGCCCTCTGACTAGGAGCTGACTAGCAGGAGTTACTTGGTTCAAGGTCAAAGTTACTTGGTTCTAATTTCAAGGTCTTTAATTAGTATCTTTTGCATTAATGTTGTTCCTGTTAATTGTTTACACAATGTATACACTGTTTTTCCCCACTTTTTTCGGTCATAGAGCAGAAGCAGTGGGCATTTCCTGCAGGCATGACCCCTTTTTACCCCCTTTAAACTTATCAGACATTTTCAATAAGTATAAACAAATCAGTTATTTTATCACAAGTGTGATATAAAATTAGTCAGGACACTGTTGAGTTTCATTATGAGACATTTTTACCTCAGATAACCTTCCAAGTTGAAGATAACACCTTCAAATAGAAGCTTTTGAAAAAAGCTGAGCAAAAATTTGTTTGATATCACCATTTAATTTGAAGATATAAACAAGTCAAGAAGATTTTATTGTCATTTCAACCGTATAATGCTGACGCAGTACATAAAGTAACTTTCCTCTAGGACAGGGGTCGGCAACCCGCGGCTCCGGAGCCACAAGTGGCTCTTTCATCCCTCTGCTGCGGCTCCCTGTAGATTTGGAAAATAAATATTTTATTTAAATTTATTTTATTTTAGTTAGTTAGTTTTTCAAAAAATGAAATTCTAAGATTATGATGCTCTTGTAACATTAAAATAAACCGTGTTTAATTTCTTTGTCGCTAAAAATACGCGTCGCAACTGCCGACTTCCGTGCGAAATCCGACACACAGAAGCAGACGCATTTTTGGTTTGCTGCAGCCGGCAAGTTAAAATGTTGATGTCATGAATACGAAGAGGACTCGATTAGACATTGAACATTTTATTTGAAAGTAACCTTCAACCCAGCGTCTTTTTTGTTAAGGTTAGTTCAAACTGTTCAAAATATTTTTGTTTGCTTGCAGAAATAAAATTACGTTTACTCGGTAGCAGTTCATTGAGTTCATAAATGCAACACACTACACACTAGTTTTTTCTAAACTTTCCATAAAGGTAAATAACGATATATGCGGTGTTATCTTCATTTTAGATGTCAAATGGGTTTTGTGGCTCCCTGTGTTCTTTTTTCTTTGGGAAACGGGTCCAAATGGCTCTTTGAGTGTTTAAGGTTGCCGACCCCTGATCTAGGACATCGGTACTACATAAGGACAACAAAGAGCTACATAAAACAACACAGAGGGACAACAAAGAGCTACATTAATCACTTTTGTGTCTATAAAAAAACTGTTTGGGGGACCATTGTACATTGAATATATTGCGTAATAGGGTATGTAAAAACAGAAATACAGAATTCTTAAATTCGTGAGTGTCTACTTTTATATGAGCCATTAAGACAGTAAAAGGTGAACATGAGAACCTCCAAAACAAAGAAAAAAGGAAAAAAGGGTTAATAAATAAATCACACCAAAATGTGAAGTCTGAATCTGATTCTAAATCTGAAAATGTGGAGTGTTTAACAGACGCAGAATCTCAAATTGGCATCGGTTTATTTATATATTTTTAAACATATTTGCAGTGTAATGCATATTAGGCACATGACTATTTTTGGGACTGTTCTTCCAGCTCTGTACTATATTAAAGCCCAGGCAGAACTGTGCCACCAGCATTGATGTGTTCCAGTTCACACTGAGCGCCTTCTGGTTCGATTAATGCTCCGTGATCGGAGACACGCCTGACACACCTCAGATCTTAATCAAGCAAAGCACTCCAGCAGAAACGGAACACGACGGCTTGCCCTGCACGACATACTGTATACAGGCAATCTCAAAACACCGTGTCCTCTAAAGCGAGTAGCACAAATGAGAAGAACAAAGAAAAGTCAGTAGAGTAATGGTGGCAGATGGAGAGAACAAGGGGAAAATTTTCCACCTCGAGGAAGTCCATGAGCAGCATGTGGCATGTTCTTGCAAACAAGAGACTAGGGGTGTGTGCATCTGGAGTCGGATCACATTCAGTCTGGGAAAAAGAGAAAGCAAGCAGCATCGAGGGTGTGTGAGGATACAGGCAGACAGATAAAGAATGCCAAGTCTTTCACCCCTGTGTTGTGCCCAGCAGAGGTGTTGCGCCCGGGGGAATCAGCTCAGGGCACACATAGAGCCGCAGCATGCCTTAAACTCTGAATCAAAGGCTGCTGCTTTCTCTGTTATAGAGTTTAGTCTGTTATATCTTGCTTCCTCCGGCACAGAAGGAAGACAACCTGGTCCTGAGTGCATGGTCTGCATGCTCATCACTAGAGAAGCTAAAAAAGGACCCAAGACCCATTACAGTGCATGTATCCTTGATTCCAAGCCTCTTGAGTTCCATAAAATGTCTGCCACGGAGGAATTGAGTGGAAAGTAATCTTGCTCTGCAGTAGTATGCAAAAAAAATGCTTGACTGCCGCGATCGCTAAAATCACATCTCCATGTTAGCACCACTAAAAATCTCATCTCCAGGCTCTAACAGAGCTGTGAGTTAAAATGGTCTTTCCAGAAGAAGATTTTGTTGCCGTTTACATTTGAGTGCTCAGCCATAGTAATTCAGTTTAGACGAAAATGTATCGTATATCTTTTCAAAATGTGTATTCTGTAGATCCCTAGCAAGATTGGAACAGGGCATTTCCGAACCGAATGCTTTATAGTTGAGCATTTCATTTATATATGGTTGTAATTTTGCAGACATGTTCACAACCTTTATATTGTCTGTATGAAAAAGAAGTCGAAAAGTCAGGTAGCTTTATCTCCAGTTTTAGTTTTTCCAGGTCCCATGTTTTCTTTATATACATGTAGGTTTCCTATATATTTTCTGGCAATGAGACAAATCTAAAGACACACCCTACTATAGCATCACAAGTGGTTCATATAAATGTCAGGTGATTCCAGAGGAAAAAACATCCCCAAATTTATCCACAGGTCATTTTTGTGTATTCATCCTTCATGACTGTGATAAATTTGCAATCGAAGGTAGACAGAAATCAGCCCAAGCCTCACTACCCCCATTTTGGGTAGTGGATTGGTTTCATTCATTCATTCATCATTCATTTTCTACCGCTTATCCGAACTACCTCGGGTCACGGGGAGCCTGTGCCTATCTCAGGCGTCATCGGGCATCAAGGCAGGATACACCCTGGACGGAATGCCAACCCATCGCAGGGCACACACACACTCTTATTCACTCATGCAATCACACACTAGGGACAATTTTTCCAGAGATGCCAATCAACCTACCATGCATGTCTTTGGACCAGGGGAGGAAACCGGAGTACCCGGAGGAAACCCCTGAGGCACGGGGAGAACATGCAAACTCCACACACACAAGGTGGAGGCAGGAATCGAACCCCGACCCTGAACGTGCTAACCACTAAGCCACCGTGCCCCCTGGATTGGTTCCACTTTAGTCTAAAACAGTCTGCCTTAACGTATTTGTTAACAGCAAATATTCAGATCTATATATTGATGTATTTTATCATTGAAAGAAGGTTTTGGATTGACTGAAGAGTAAATGAATAATTGAAGAAAGGATCAAATGAACGAGTGAATGACTGAATAAATGAGTAAAAGAAATAATGACATTCATAGTTATTTTTCAGTCTTTCAGAGTTTTTGTTATTTATATTGAAATGTCCTTGCACCAGTTTCATTCAATACACAAAATGGCTATGTTTTCCATTATATTAGCTTTTACTGCATAAGAGAACAGAAACTTCTCTTATGCAGTTAAGTTGAAAAAAAAAAATAAGAAAAAGGCTAAAGACTAAAAAAATGCTAAAGTTTTATCAAATGAGCTGAGGGCACATACTGCAAGACTTTTCATTTAGTGATCTTTCAGCAAGAACAAGCTACGGCACCTCAGATGGTGATTATCAACCACCAAATCACTAACTGCCGTGACAGATGTAAGCCAGTATCCCCTTTGTCCCATTCGCCATGTGCTATGGCTGTGTCCAAATCTGACTGCCTGCTTTGTTCCAAATCAGTGCATCCTACTGTCTTCTCAGCAGTGTGTTACAGACTCAGTTTGCTGGAGATTAGCGAAAGGTTTTGGCTACAGTATTACGAAGGCCCTATACTGTATGATGGCATCAATTCCAAAAAAATTTTTTTTAGAAAGTTCAAATGACCTTGTTACCTAAACGTAATCTCTGAATTGTATAATATTGTAATCCAATTTGACCCCCCAAAAAAATCATAATTCTTTCTGTAGATCAGTGGATGTTTTTTTGCTTAACCTCAAGCCACGTCTGTGTCTTTATATATGTTACTTGTCCAGACCTATTTCTCTTTGTTCTTGCCCTCATTTCTTTGATGAAATTAAATTCTAAAATTAATGAGTGCCACCTCAGAATTGGGTGCATCAGCTGAAGCAGAAGAGTGTTCACTACTGAAGAGTGAACACTAATGCTTTTGAGTCTTATTGGGTGCTTTGGTCCATTTCAATCAAACCTTGATATATTTTCACTCTTGGCTGTGGCTCGTTTAGGCAGGCGATTTAACCCAAACATGCAGTGTGTTTAAATATATAGTGAGAGTAGAAATGAGTAGTTAAACTGTTAAGCTCTGCATAAATGCAGTATGTCCTGTACATTTGGGTTGCTCAAATAAAACAAACAAACAAAAAAACCCATTAATAATTAAATATTTATATGTATATGTATATTTATATAATAATAACAATAATAATAATAATAATAATAATAATATATTAATACTAATAATTTGTATTGAAAAACATATTTAATAAATTATATAAGTATTTATTTATCACTGTATTTGTAACATAATCTCTCTATTTTGTTAACAACAAACAAACCTTCATGTTTTATTACACCTTATTTAATATATGTATATATATATATATATATATATATATATATATATATATATATATATATATATATATATATTTTTTTTTTTTTTTTTTTTTTTTTACTTTTATTCTGCCAAATAAATATTTCTGATAATGCCCTTAAAGGTAACAGTCTCAACACATTATATACTTTTTTACCTTTAAGTGAAAAACAAAATCAATTTTATGGCTAAATTATTTGATTTCTACAGTATTCAATGAGGGCAAAATGATGTCTTTGCTTCAACTGTAAGACACATTACAGGACAAAAACATACTTAATGCACAGATAACCCATGCTTGGTTCACTAGTAAACAAGTGCACTGACGTTATGGCCTGTGCACATCACCGGCCTTCATCTTGTTTTTCTCTTATACGCCAATTGTCAAAAGAGGATGTGTTAATTATGTTTTACAACAATCCGGCCATCAACAGCAGCTGCCGGTCGATACTGATGCTGACAGTAAGATAACTCCATTAACGGAACAATTACACTGCATTTACAATGTGCTTTTATGCAAGTGAAGAAAAGTTGACAGTTAATTAAGTCCAGTAGTGGATTCTTGGATTTGAATATCACAATCCTTTAATAATCATAAGGATAGTATAAATATTTTAGAAACTAGATCTTCGATATTTTGGCAAACCAAACAAAAAATCTCTTTATTTATTCTGACTTACATCTGTGCCAATAGAAATCATATTTAGCAGTGAAAAGTCTAAACTTTAGAGACTTTTGTAATTAAATTTGAAACCCGACCGTTAAGCAGCCAAAAACAGTGGAACGAAAACCAGAAACATTGAGAACGATGGCTCTGAAAGTTCCTCAACCTCAACCACATCATTCCAGTTACATTTATGGCATTTGGCACACGCCCTCATACAGAGCTACTTACATTTATATCTTTTATACAACTCAGCAGTTAAGGGTTAAGGGCTTTGCACAAGGGCCCAGCAGAGGCAGGGCTGAGATTTGAACTCAGAACCTTCCAGATCAGTGGCCCAATATCTTAACCACTCAGCAGCACTGACCTCCATTTCAGAAATTGAACTCAACTATAGATGAAGAGTAGGACTATTTTTTTTAACTCCCACTGATAACATTATTTTCACATGTACCTGCCAGCGATACCCCATGAACACAGCTCTTAAGTTTTTTGTTTTTACATCGTTTTTTTTTCCACTTCTAATAAAACTTGCCAGCCAAATAATTGAAAGGACGTATATTAGACATTTGCATTATTCTAAAACAACCACAAACAATAAATCCTAACCGAGTGTGTGCAATGTGACAGATGGACTCTTTATCCAGACTCCACAATAAACTGCAGAACTGGTGATGGCTAGGGATCAATCGATTTTGAAGCCTGACCCAAGTGCTTCAAAAGAATTGCGCTGTGTGCCCAGTGGCAATGTCAGGACGCACAAATGGCTTTAAATGGCACGACTGCTGGACTAAAACCACAGAGCTGAACATCATCTGAAATGCAAACTTCCAGGATAATGACACCAGGCTTCTAAATGGAGGTGATGGGGTTCAAAGTATCTGACAGAGCTGAGAAAATTGAAGGTATCACTCCATAATCGGTAAGCTTTGCAACATTGTTTGGCAACATTTCCCTCCTTACACACATCCCTGGAATCAATAAAGGATGTTTTAAGTGCAAATTTTTTTTTTTTTTTTTTTTTTTTTACTCTTCTGCTGAGGCGTTGGCAGAATTCTGCTGTGCTAATTTGACACGGCTAGCAAAGCTATAATGGTGATTAATAGAATAACAAAACTCAAACATATTGGTCTAATTTAGCTTTAACACTCCAGAATGTGGGGGCACGGTGGCTTAGTGGTTAGCACGTTTGCCTCACACCTCCAGGGTTGGGGGTTCGATTCCCGCCTCCACCTTGTGTGTGTGGAGTTTGCATGTTCTCCCCGTGCCTCGGGAGTTTCCTCCGGGTACTCCGGTTTCCTCCCCGGTCCAAAGACATGCATGGTAGGTTGATTGGCATCTCTGGAAAATTGTCTGTAGTGCGTGAGTGAATGAGAGTGTGTGTGTGTGCCCTGCGATGGGTTGGCACTCCGTCCAGGGTGTATCCTGCCTTGATGCCCGATGATGCCTGAGATCCCCGTGACCCGAGGTAGTTCGGATAAGCGGTAGACAATGAATAAATGAATCCAGAATGTTTCTTTTCTCACTCATTATTTTCCATCAACATTCAGCATATACTGTAAGTCATGAAGATTTTGGTGCATACTGTATGTTCAAAGTTCCAGAATACAATGTACTCTAGCTAATTTATACAACACAGAGCCTCTAGGTTGCCTAGTTAGCTAGGTAGCTACTAATCCCACTGCTCACCTATCTCATAACTGCACACAAGTACACATGCAAGGTTTGGGTGATTTCTTACACCATGTAGTGATCATGAATTTCTGAAAACACAAGCGCTCCAAATTTCCTGCTTCATGGCAGGCAGGCTGTTATGCCCCGTTTCACACTAGGAAAAATCCACAGGATTAGCCTTCTGTGTCTGCTTATCTCCTTCTCCAAGACCCTGTAGATCCACTATACTGCAGTGTATTTGTCTCAAACCAAAGTAAATAATGGTACAACATCAACCGACTGGAGTTGTTTTTCTCTTCTTTTTTTTTTTTTTTTTTTTTATCAAATTCAGATCTCAGTAAAAAAGGCTTAACCGCAATGATTCTGTATATTGACAGATTTCTTTTTAAGGAGGTTGACATGCTTGAATGATTCAGACAACATCTAATAGTGTTCCAGATATCACACACAGTAGATTAGCAGACTAACTAAATGTGGAGAAGAGCAAAGAGTTTCGTAGCATTTTATGGATCTGTGTAGATTGGAGGCTGGAGGTAAAGGCTTCCGCAGTCATCTTCGCTCGTACCTGTTGACAAGAATGACGTATCCTGTTCACCTTAAAGCTGAGCTTCACCATCAAATGATGATGAGAAGCCACAGTCTTATCACCAGGATGTGTCTGAATGGTAGTGTGCAGCCCTGCAAGTCAAAATGATGGTGTGGATCAGTCTAAAGTAGTGAGATGTAAATCACTTCTCTGAAATATGGGTGTTGATTAACCATTAAAAAACAAGGAAGATATGGTTGGAAAAGCGAATAATGTGCCGTGAATTTGAATTCAAACAAAATGCCAAAACCACACTGAACTGTTACTGTAACTACTATAGAGAAAAACACACCCCTTAGGTATTTTAGTATATTTGTTTGTTTGATCCTAGGAAATTAATATCGTAGTATCATTGAGAAAACCACTCCGGAGATACCCAGGCAGTACCTTGGGGCAGAATATATGTGGGATGCCAACAGCTCTATATGCAGAATATACAGTATGTGGGGTGTGGTAGCTCTAGCTCAGTGGTTAAGGTATTGAACTACTGATAGAATGGTCATAGGTTTGAATCCCAGGTCCAACAAGCTACCATTGCTGGACCCCTGAGCAAGGCCCTTAACCCTCAATTGCACAGTTGTATAAATTGAAAAAAAAAAAAATAATAAAAAATGTAAGTCACTCTGGATAAGGTTGTGTGCTAAATGTTGTAAATGTAATATTCTATATCCCGATTTAGGTTGAAACGTATTATATTGTGTGTCCAGTGACAATCCCAATAGATTAAACAGTAGGGGGTTTGCAGATTTTTGCAGAATATCCCCCACAAGACCCTTAATAATAACGAATAAGATGGACCCTTCACACAAACATCACATTATGCATATTATTGACTAAAACATGGCACATATTATGGATTACAGGAAAGCTTATTCATTTATTATTTATCTGACCAACTGAGGGTCACGGTAGCTATAATTAACATGGTTATGTCCGTACTTACACCCGGGACACAACTATAAGCTTAGCACCACGTCTATATTGTTACAAAAGGCAGCTACACTGTGTTCAGCAACTTCTCAGGGGAGGGATAATGTCGGTACACTCAGGACCCGAGGAGATAACAGCTCGTCTTTCTATCCTCCACCCGTTGTCTTATTCGAACGGAGCGACGGATGCTGACAGCATGTGCACACCGGCTGTGCTTCAATTGCAGCAGTTGTACCGATGGGCGTGTTACGGGAACGGTTCTGCCTCATTTTTGCGCTATGAATTAAACCACTGGACTGCACTTAATGGAGTGAAAAATGGCACTCTGACTTTTACACGAGTTAATTGTTTTTCAAGCATGCTTAACACAGAGTGGGAAAAGGATGCTTTTATCAGCGTCGAGTAGGATTGTGTTAAGGCTTGAATGCATGATGAGTTTTCACAGAGCAAACATATTTTTCAGAAATGGAAAAATAAAATAAATAAATAAATAAATAAGCAAACAAATAAATACAAATAAATAAATAAACACAACAGCACACCGCTCTGCCTGAACTATCAGTGCAGATTAAAAGTCAAGATTCAGAGCTAAACATTAAATAAATATTAAAAAAAAAATAACATGGGCTTTGCTGATGCTGAGGGAACTATAAGCTGATAGATTCAGCTGGTGCAATACTTGCAAGGTACATTTGCAGAATAGATAGCATGGCTGCACAATTTGTGAATTTATTAGCTAGCCCAAGGGAAAGACATCATGTGCTACTCGGTATGTTTTGGTTACTGGAAAGTGAAGTGATTAAGATTAAAGGTTGTAGCTAACATAATAGCATATGGCTTGCTAATTTGCTAGTTAAATGCATCAATGTCCCTAAGGACAATGAACAAGTTTATGATTAATATCTTCATACTGTAGTTTTTCCCTATAAGTAACAATTCTTCTGTCATTTTATCGTAAGTCTGACTAGCATCTTTATGTTCTTCTGCTGCTCATAGTTTTAAAATTTTTCTTTTTTTTCATTTTCATAATTTTTTTCCACACGGGGAGCAGTGGCGGAACTAGAGTTTTATACATGGGGTGGCCAGGGGGTGGCCAAGGCAACTTTAGGGGGTCCACAAACTCTCTCTCTCTCTCTCACTCATTTTCTACCGCTTATCCGAACTACCTCGGGTCACGGGGAGCCTGTGCCTATCCCATCGGGCATCAAGGCAGGATACACCCTGGACGGAGTGCCAACCCATCGCAGGGCACACACACACTCTCATTCACTCACGCAATCACACACTATGGACAATTTTTCCAGAGATGGGTCCACTAACTATGACAAAAATTACCATAACAAGGAGCATGGATTAATCCCATATTTGCTCATTAGAGGTAGAATATATCTCTATATTCTATATATAAGTCAAACAAAGACTTCTTTTGATAGGTGAAATGAGATGTCAATCAGCATCAAACTTCCAATGCTATCAAATAAAAATTCGGGGTGGCACCTGGGGTGGCCAATCAGCTGTCAGGGGTGTTCAGTGCCACCCCGGACACCCCTCTGACTCCGCCACTGACGGGGAGTCCTCATTTGGAAAAAAAAATCATTTGTCATTTGGGCTCACTTATTTATCTGTTTGTAAAAATGTTCTACTAACAGCCAGATTGGACAGTGTGTATAATGCAACAAGTGGTGGGATTGTGTTATAGCATTAAAGTGAGCTGCTCAATGCATTGCAATGTTTCATATATAGATGATATCAAATAATTGTTACATTTCTAATAAATTAAATTTTAAAAATTTGTTTTATGTAAAAAAATTAAGATGTGATTTTTTTTTGTTTGTTTGGACATCTAATGATTTGTGCATCCTCACTGCTCTCACTGTCATGGCCCTGGTTCAATTCCTGGGCAGGGAACAAACCCAGCCACTGAGGGGTTAACTTACTGTACATTGCCGGTCCTAAACACAGATAAAACAGGAGGGCTGTGACAGGAAAGGCATCCAGCATCAAACCAATGCCAAATGAAAATCTGTAGTGACCCTGAACAGGGAGCATCTGAAGGACAACAACTACTTAGAAGTCACCTTTTAAATAAAGTGTACCAGATATATGTATACAGTATCAGGCATGAACATGGGTTGGATTGAAAGGGTAGGTCATGTGATCACATTTTTTCTAAAGTATTTTAGAATATTGGTTTGTTTGATCCTAGGAAATTAAGTTTTTATTAATTAAATTTTTTTTTTTTTTTTAGAAACTAATTAAATGTTTCTGTAATGTAATTGTCTTGAGATAACCATCCAGACTCAGATACAGGTAAGCCTTTAAATCAGAGTTTTATTCCACAAAGGAACCTGAAATGTTCAAAGATACCGAAAATCTGTTCCTGCTTTAATCTCTGGTATGTTTTGGCATTAGCTGACCATGTTTTCGCATAGATTGCCAAAATCAGAGAACTATTCCACTGCAATTGATCAATGAAACTCAGAGGAAACCTACACTAAGCTAAGCTTTGAGAAAACATGAATGATATACAGTATATTTGGTGGGTTTCTCTAATCGTACAACCTAATCGACTAATGATGGCAAAAGGAGCAGGAGAGCACTTTACAGCTATTAAGAATTTATAAAGCCCACAAGTTTGGATTTGAACACCTCTAAAGACCTGGATTTGATATATTAGTTCTAGCATCTAAGACCTGCAGGATTTCAGATCACAATGGATGTAATGTGTGACTAGTAACAGTTACAGAAAATGAAATCTAAACATGATATCACTGGAAAGATTTTTGGGCCTTTTTACACCTGGTCACTTCATGTGTTTTCTCTGATCCGATAGCTATCTGATTGTTAAAACTGTTCCATTTACATTAGGCCACATAAATGCGTCTTGGCGAATCGGATATCGATCAGATCTTTCTACTCCCGCCCAAAATGCAAATATATTTTACCTCATTTCCGGGGTAATTGAAATGGAACACGCTTTAGTGTATGCGGTTTTCAGAATGCAATCAAAAAGAAGACGAAAAAAAACTTGTTACGACGGTTATGCTACAAAAAACAGCATTTACATTTATTTGTTTCTAGCGTGATGCACAACTCATGAGTCACCTGCGAGTGACGTACTTCCGTTTGGGAGGAGTTTAGCGCTGACGTATGTGGCTTGAACAACCACATTCATTTACACCTGTCCAGTTTCATCTGAAACACGTCCCAGACCACCTCCTGAAGTGGTTTGAACCATCGGATTTATATCTGTCTCGAAAACGTTTTGGAGGGCATTTAGACCTGGTCTTTTTACCATCGGATAGCTATCTGATCACAGAAAATGCATGAAGTGACCAGGTGTAAAAAGCCCCTTTAACTTTCACAGGAAACATAACACAAGTTTTTGATTAGCCTTCTTTATGAATAAGGACATGAATGGCCTTGAATGGCCTTATTTATTTACACAATAAATATGGTATCGAAAAAATCCAGTTAGTTCAAGGAAAAAAAAACAAAACAAAAAAAAGTTTGTATTCTATTAGAGCTCTATAGGATGTCTAAATTCTCTGTAATTTTTTTTTTTATACAAATGACTTCCAATCTAAATCAAATACATAAATTAAGACAACAGAAATGGTAGCCTATTGAAAGAGGAAGAATTAGTATGTGCAGTGGCTGAGCTGCATTATTGGAATTGCACACAGTTTTTCACAATTTAATTGTCATTTTGACATTTTCAGATCTTTAAGCCATGCATTTTATGGCATTTATGGCAAATCACTTGTGCTTTACTTGATTGGGGATCAGTTCATTGGCATTCATCAACATGTGCATGTATTGAAAATCAGCCAGAAACATTTATAAATCTGGCATGCATTTTTTGTCAGGTTTCACCTGGAAAAACAAACAGCTTTACGAAAAGATTGATAAATCAGGCCCAATGTTACTGTCACCTTCAGAGGTGTTTATGTGCCAGCTGGCTGTGTATACACGAATGTCAATTCTGAGTTGGGCAGTTTGCGTCCCTGTCTCTGTCCATGTCACAGATCTGGTGTTGGCATGTCTGCTTTGGGCAGGCTGTGATGAAAAAGGTTGCATAGCCGAGCGTGGATTCATTATTCACGCTGCACTGTGGAAAGCAAAGGGACATGATGTGTCAGAGTCTCCTTTTGACTTGATGAATTTGCATCCTCCAGTGCTGAAAGAACCCACAGGGGACAGCTTGACAAGATACCAGTTTATAAGAGGGTGTCTTAGCTTGCATTTCCTTGTTCTTGTTCTTTTACTTAGATCTACTGCTAAAACAACTTACCAAGTGCCACGCGTACACCACTGACAACCATCTAAATCTAATACAAAGCTCCAGAGATTGCATGTGTGCTAAGGTGGTATTTCAGAAAATGCCCCAGTCCTATTGCCCTCTGCTCTCTATGTTCTACCAGTACTGAATGTTCATTTCCAGGTGACAGGGCAGACAATGCTGGTTTTCCTCTGGGATCAACAGCCGAGGCTTGGAGCAGTTTATGGAGCGTGCTGTGATTATTTACAGGCCACACGCATGCTAGATCCATCTGAGTGACAGGAGAAACGCATTTTTGTCCTCGGCTCAACTCTGACGCAATTTGTCTGTCACCTCAGATGTTGTCACCTTGCTTTGACTTTGGTCCCGTGATCGCGTCAAGCATCTCAAGGTAGTCATGCTGATAATTTGCCAAAAGAAGGTGAAGACTGTTTCCAGCTTTAGAGTGCAACACCAATTTAAATGCATTAGAAAGCAGTGTGATGGAAGCCAGGAATAGATAGCTAGCCACTGTGCTATTATCTCTTATAAACCCTTTTCTTCTGCCCCCATGTTTTTAGTCAAGCACTAATTCTGCTTGCATGTCACACTCCCAAAAGGCAATTAAATGACTAATGGGTAAGGACATTAATTTCTGTGCTTATTGGACTAAGAGCCCGGTCTGACATAGTTGTAAAAAGTGGCGTGTGTTAGCGATGGCCATAAAGACAATAGCCTTGAGGTGAAGACTGAAGGTCAGTCGTATTTATGGATGTTAAAGGGGAAAAGTAGTTTTAGACACACAATCTTAGACAGGAAAGGATAAACAACAGACAAGCAAAGGGATTGACAAAAGCTCCTGCATTCGCTTTCACCTCCTTTAAACCTTTGGATTGTGTGTTAGAACCTGCTATGTATCTAAACAAAATAATTTTTGAGTACAAATTAAAAAAGTATTACTTTTTTAAAGTATTCTTTGGATAGAAAACCAGAAATTAGTTCTGGTATAAGCCATTGCCATCAGAAGGTGCAATTGTTTAGTCAATTATTGAGTCAAGCTATCAAAGCAATTCCAGGCATAACGCTGCATTCGACTATTACTGTAGGTTAAAAAAATAAAAAATAAACAAAAGCAAAGCAAGCACTCACCAGATTGTCGAAAACTGCAGTCAGAAACTGGACGATCTCCTCAACTTTGAGTTCAGTGAGTGACATCAAATCAACATGGCTGCTCTACTTCTTACCTTTAAATAACTTATGCCTATTGCAGTGAGGCACAGACTCACCGAAACTGCACCGTCGAAGCCTGTCAAAAAATCAGGTGATTATTTTTTTCTTATTTTTAACTGTCCAGTTTGAGTGAGTCTGTGACTCAGATTCCTGTTCAGGTCTGACAGGAAATGAACCCAATGTGGGTTGCTGCTGTTGTACATGCTGAGGTACTTTTCAGCTCATCGCGGTTGTAAAGAGTGATTATATCCTATACAGTGATTACTATATCCTCCCAGATGATCCCTCTAGCTATTTTCCTTTGACCATTTTCATAAAGAAGGCATTTTCACTCACACGTTCACTCACTTAGAGACTGCTGTATATGTGTATGCATGTGAAAGTCTTATTAAATTCAATTCATTTTAATTCAGTGTATTTTTATATCGCTTTTAACAATTGACATTACTATTTATCTCTAACATCTATCCATAATAAGCAAGCCTGACGCGATGGTGTTAAGGGACAACTCCATGAGATGATATGAAGAAGATACCTTGAGAGGAACCAGACCTCATCCTCATGTGGGTGACACTGGACAGGAAATAACGTAAATGGAAATAATGTTCTTTCTACAACGGTTTATATTCAAGTGGAATTGTGCAACCAAGATCTCCTGAGGAAATAATAGGTCTAATAGGACTAATAGTCTAAAATACTCACACCAACTCATGTTATCAACTATACCATGAATAAATTCACACATTCTGACACATTTCACTAAAGAGCAAACATTCTGATGAATAACTGAATAACTGAACCGTTATTTGCATGGTTTTATGCATTGGGTTGTGTTCCTATTAAAGTGGACAGTGAGTGTATCCTGTATAGCCTGAATTTCTAAGGAACAACACGATATGTGCTTATCGTCGATCAGTCCCCACTGCTATTTAAACGCTGCCATGATGATACGAAAGGCCGAACCTTTCCTTTGATAAGTACTCACACTCAAATAAGCTTGATGACTGCAATCAATCGTGATTTGTTGGCTGTGGTGACATTTGCAGCGACAGCTTCAGCACACGCTCTGGCTTGTTTCGGCTCACGGTACACGTGAGCCTGAGCCTGACATTTGCACTCTTATGGAAAATTACACATTCTGTTATGTCGCTGTATTCACTAATTAATTAAAGTGTTTCTTAACAAGCTCTGATGTGCACCACAACATTATCTCCTAACCAATTGCTATGTAAATTACAGCCTCATCATTGTCCTGCTACTTAATATCACACCACAAAGATCAATAAGACCTCTGTGCTCCATGCTCTAATGAAACTGTCAGAACTACTTCAGTGTCATCAATTTTTTTTTAAATTATATATATATATATATATATATATATATATATATATACGTATATATATATATATATATATATATATATATATATATATATATATATATATATATATATATATATATATATATACGTATATATATATATATATATATATATATATATATATATATATATATATATATATATACGTATATATATATATATATATATATATATATATATATATATATATATATATATACACATTTCGGGCTATAAAATGCTTAGATGAGTTTTGGTTACCAATGAAGTCCATTTTTTTAACTTTATTTACTTTCATTCATTCATCTTCTACCGCTTATCCGAACTACCTCGGGTCACGGGGAGCCTGTGCCTATCTCAGGCGTCATTGGGCATCAAGGCAGGATACACCCTGGACGGAGTGCCAACCCATCGCAGGGCACACACACACTCTCATTCACTCACACAATCACACACTAGGGACAATTTTCCAGAGATGCCAATCAACCTACCATGCATGTCTTTGGACCGGGGGAGGAAACCGGAGTACCCGGAGGAAACCCCCGAGGCACAGGGAGAACATGCAAACTCCACACACACAAGGTGGAGGCGGGAATTGAACCCCGACCCTGGAGGTGTGAGGCGAACGTGCTAACCACTAAGCCACTGTGCCCACATATTATTATTATTATTATTATTATTATTATTATTATTATTATTAGTAGTAGTAGTAGTAGTAGTAGTAGAAGTAGTAGTGTTATTTTTATTATAACTATTATTATTAGCATTATTATTATTGTAATAATAATAATAAAAATTATTATTATTATTATTATTATTATTATTATTATTATTTTTAAAGTTTTTTAAAAGATTTTTTAAAATGTCTCTCACACTTTTCCTTCTGTCTCATTAACATCTTTATTCAAAATATCATTAAAATATAAATATTCTATATTGTTAATATAAAGTTTGGAAATTTGTTCAGAGAAACCGCTCACATCAACATTTAACACCAACTATTTAATGAAACATAAAAGTTGATAATAAAAGTAAAAATTAAACTCATTCACATTTTTAGTTTATGAATATTACAGCAGTAGAGTTTATAACATGTACACACAACAGTATAAAGTACAACAAAAAACATATACAGTATATATTATATTATATTATATTATACTATGGTTTATATCATTTAGATGAAGTTAAGCCCTCCAACTAATGTGGAAACGGTGTCTTTCAACAAGGGCAGCAAATTGTACCTTGAGCAAATAGAAACTACAAAAAAAAAGGTCACAAACGCATTTTGGAAGTCAAATTTTCCTTTTCATCCCATTGTGCGCCTGTGGCTCTGTCTCATATTTTCTGGAAAGGAAGTCTAGGAAATAGAAATACACACACATCCAAAAGCACTGGAGGCATGTTCTTCCAGGATCTTACCGACCTCGTGTGCACTCACTGAACTAAGCAGAACTCTCAGAGGACTTGGCTAAATATATCGACAGTGCTGTTATACATACACAGCCAATCCTCACATCAGATCTAATAACCCATCTGTGTTTACGTACAGAGATAAGGTCTGGTGGGAACGGAGGATCCTAATTCTAATTCCTAATCCTGAATTCTGCTAAATCGCATGAGAGAATCTCAAGAAACGCTAGCGTGAAAGAAAATCAGTTTTAGCATTATTTGGTATGCTATTTAATACACTTTTATTAGTATAGCATGTTTAAAGTGCCTTGCACAATCAGTATCCTCCTGGAACTTCCTGGTACTTCAATACTTGAACTTGTGTTCAAGAATATTTTAGTATTACAAACTGATCTAGACTCACTCCGATTTTTCAGACTTAATACCATCTTTAACCAATCACTGACTTTTAGTGGAGTTGATATCATGCTATATTTGTTCAGTTTGTTTGCTGCTCAGATTTAATGGCTCTCTGTGAGATGTTGAAAGTTACGATGCTTTTTATTACCCAACCCTGATGGATACTACTCGATCTTCTAGTTCCTAATGGTGCTATTTAGGTACATTTAGCTATGTTTTATGACTAATTCTGGGATCTCTGAACAGTTGCATTTATTTGTAAATAATTATGCAAATTATCTTGTTTTTCCAATACAGGGCCTATTTTGTGTACCTTCATGGCTTATAATCCCAATCAAGTTCATTTCTGTTCCAGATGGTTACAGCACCAATTGTGAAAAGTGGAATGTGGTACAGTAGCTTAGTGCTTAAGGTGTTGGACTATTGGTCAGAAGGTTGTGAGTTTAAATCCCAGGTCCACCAAGCTGGGCCCTTGACCCTTAACCCTCAATAACTCAGTGGTATAAAATGAGATAATAATATAAGTTGCTCTGGATATCAAAACCTGCCAAATGGTGTAAATGTAAATGAAGAAGTCCAGCGGTGGGAATACTTATGCATGCCATAGTGTTCCAAAGCACATGGATATAGGTTTAGATGAGCAAGCTAAAGATTACTTATATACGTGGATGAAGAGGCGGTTCCTCTTAAGAGAAACCAGACTCAAGAGACTTAAACACATGTGTGCACATAATCCTACACTATTGATCATTTATTAGCTCATAACATGGTAGGACATCATGATGAGTCACTGTATTTGCAGGAGGCCATGATGACCTAGATGGCTAAAGTGGATTTCTAAAAAAAGGAGTCTAATTTGTCAAACTGAGTTACTGCAGAACTCAGTGCCTGTAAGTTTGAAGTGCCTTCCAGATGGAGCTCTGCCTTTAAATAAGCCTCTCTCCTCTCCACACACAGCCATGGTGAGAATGCCTCTCTACCGGCTTGCTTTTTTTTTCTTTTTGCATCACCACTAATTAATGCCTCGGGCTGAGAAAAACAAAATGTGTCTCAGTGTGACACTCCGGCGTGCGGTCTCGAGTTGTTAAAGGTGCACCTGCAGGAAATTTCACACTATGAGATGATTTAGTCAAACTGGGCATGCAGGGGACAGCCAGACACCTGGGGGACAGTTAAGCCAGGGGGAAAAAAATCACTGTAGGAAGTGAACTAAGGCACAGGGTTGATATTGGGACAAAAGGAATTTTAGTAAAACGGATCAAAAGATATTTTGGAACATAATTGTAAAAACAAAGTAAATATGAAAAGTTATGTTCTCTCTCTCTCTCTCTCTCTCTCTCTCTCTCTCTCTCTCTCTCTCTCTCTCTCTCTATCTGTCTCACTCTCTCTCTCTCTCTCTCTCTCTCTCATTCCGCCCCTTTATAGGGGGAATACACACACACACCACACAAACACACACACACACAAACACACACACACACATTTCTTTTAATTGTAGGAATTAAAGAATATTAATCAGAATCCGAAACATTTTTTCTGTTGTCATAATGTCATCCACTTGCCAGCCTCTCTCTCTCTCTCTCTCTCTCTCTCTCTCTTTCTCTTTCTCTCTCTCTCTCTCTCTCTCTCTCTCTGTCTCTCTCTCTCTCTCTCTCTCTCTCTCTCTCTCTCTCTCTCTCTCTCTCTCTCTCTCTCTCTCTCTCTCTCTCTCTCTCTCTCTCTCCCTCTCTCTCTCTGTGTCTCTCTCTCTCTCTGTCTGTCTGTCTGTCTGTCTCTCTCTCTCTCTCTCTCTCTCTCTCTCTGTCTCTCTCGCTGTCTCTCTCTCTCTCTTTTCCTCTCTTTCTCTCCTTCTCTCTCTCTCTCTCCCTCTCTCTCGCTCTCTCTCTCTCCCTCTCTCTCTGTCTCTCTCTCTCTCTGTCTGTCTGTCTCTCTCTCTCTCTCTCTCTCTCTCTCTCTCTCTCTCTCTCTCTCCCCTTCTCTCTCTCTCCCTCTTAACTCGGCCCCTTTAGCATATTGTCCAACAACGACATAGTACTAAAGTCTGCTGTACTTATACACGTCTGTATTATGACATGTATGTCATATTGCGTGATCACCTTTTATGTAAAGTTGTGCCATGATTATGCTGTTCATGCCACTATCGTGTAACTGATGTGGATGTCTGCACTATGCAAATTATCATCCTATGCAAATCTCTCACGTATCTATTTCAATTGTGGCTCATTTTAATCACACAAGTGCACTTGACTCTGCAACTCGTAAGCTAAATGCATGGAGATAAATACATTCATATGCAAGCTGTGTATAATTACGTACATTATAATAACGCAACTTGCCAAGAACTGCTTTTGTTACCCTACCAAGAGACAAAAATATCAGGCATTAAACAGGCATTATCTAAGCTTTTGTCTTTATTTCTCACATTTTTGTGAATGGGGAAATATTTTATTTTATACACACACAATTTTAAATCATAGTTATTCTAAAAGAAAGAAAGATTCAGTTAAAAAAAAACCATCAAATTAAAGTTTAAAAGCAGGTAGTGTTTATTGATTTAGTTTGCATTTCATATAAATAGAATAAATGACCAATAACGCCATGGAAATCAAGATTTCACTCTGATCTTAAGCATCAATCAGATCAAGATTTATCAACAGCTCCATCATTAAGATTCATTCGATGGTTCACTGATCACTCATTGATTCCTCTGTTCTGAAATAATTGCTGATTTATCCAGTGAGTTCTGTATTTTTGATCCAAATATTAAAAACGTACCACTTTGTTTACTGCCATTTCAACAGTCTTTGCAATAGTATTAAAGGCAGTGTCTCTGTTGTTTGAAAGCCAATGTTGACATATAAAATCACCAAAACAAACACGCCCCTAACCCAAATGGGTCCCACCCCTGTATTGATAGCTCCGCCCACACATACATACGTAAACCAGGCAACTAATGGAAAGAAATGTGTCTTTATCATAGCTGAAGGAAAGAACAATACGATTGCAGATAAACAAACAAGCAAAAGTGACACACAAGCATAATCATGCAAAGGACGGCATATATTAGTTCTGTGTAACAAAGCAAAACCAACGTTAGTCACCTATCGAGAAGGAAAAAAGCGCCTCGGCGTCTTAAGTAAAGTTGGTCGCATATTCACAGATTGGAGTTTCTCGAGTCAATAACTCCTGAGCTAAACGCTGTAACTAGCAAAACGCGGTTGTAGCTGCCTCTCTACATTACTACGATAGAAAAGAGGTGTTATTTGTGTAGTATCAGCGTTTAACTCAGGTGTTATTGACTAGGGAATCTTGAATCTGTGAATATGCGGCCAACTTCCTGCTGATCCTACCTTATCGTAAGCCTTTCTTCGCTTTCTTTCTTTGTTTTTATCCTCCATGTCAATGTTAAAACCGCTTTCTGCTAATGTCACACATGCGCACTGAACACTCTCTTCACCCATATTGGCAAGACACGCCCCTTTCTTCTCATTGGCTACACGTTAGTTTTGTATTTGTTTTGTTTGGCGGCCCAATGCAGTTTTCTGAAGCATTTCTCAACCAACGGAGTCCCCACATTTAATGGCAGATGACTTGAAAAATGCTATTCATACAGTAGCTGTTATGGCAGTTAGATGAAATGCAGTTTGATATTGATCCAGAAATCTAAAGCAGGGATTCATTTGCTTCATTATAGACCGTGTTCTTGCCCTAAAGCCAAATCAAGCCAAGTTTACACCAAAAAAGGAAAAAAAAAATACTGTTTTTTAACACTAAATTCTTCGTCTTTTTTAATTCCATTTTATTTCTATACTGCATTAAACAACGGATGTTGTCGCAAAATGGCTTTACATGTGTATGTAAATTGTAAAAACCTCTTATTTTTTATTCTTAATTTATATTTAGCCCTAATGAGTAAGTGAGAGGCCACGTTGGCAAGAAAAAAACTCCCTGAAACAATATAAGGAAGAATCATTGATAGGAACAGGATTTAAAACAGAACATATCTTCATCCAGTGCGAATATAAATGATTTCCTGTCTATATCTATCAGAGATGGGGGACTCGAGTCATATGACTTGACTCGAATCCGACTTAAGTTGCAAATTTGAGACTTGAGACTTGCTTGACAAATATTTAAAAAAGTCTCGACTTGACTTTGACTTGACATTCATGACTTGAGACTTACTTGTGACTTGCACATGTGTGACTTACTTCCACCTCTGATAACTATACACTAAATAGTCACGTGCGATTGTGTAACCAGAGACTTTTGGGCAGCTTATGAATACGAGCACCAGTTTCATTTAATAAACAAAGATAGGGACTTGAGTGCAAAGCTGATCGTGGCCCTTGCAGTTCGTCTCTAAAATCTCAGCTCGGCTTGAGGCTCTGCTGTATTTAAACACATCTGTATTATCATGTCAATGTAATATCGGGTGATTTACGATGTCACTGTTTATGTAAATTTCTACATTTCCATTTTTTTTTTTTTTTGCCAAGAAATAAATTCAGTGCCACTGCTTATACTGTTCATGTCACTATAGTGTAACTAATGTAAACATCTTCACCATGCAAAATATGATCTAATGCGAATACTCAAATAGATGCTTTTTACATGAGGCTCATTGGATTTAGCGAGTAACTGTAACAGAATGTGAACTCAGATCACCCCACATCACCCCAAATGCTGTCAATACTTCAGTAAATCCCAATAATCAACATGTTTTAATGTATATGTTATATTTTGGTTGTTTGTATTGTTATTGTTATTAGAATAAATATAATTAATATGAAGTGAAACTAAGAACTTACCATACTGGTGTCATCTCACTAGACTTCCCTCAAGGATTGAGTGACAGGTGGATGTGATGGCCCGAAGGGTCCCTAAGGTAGTGTCGCCGTCAGGGTATTGTGGGGCCGACAGCGTTCGAAGAGGGCGGGAGGGGGAAGGAGGAAGCCGGGGTTACATCCAGGTAAAACTCCAATGAGGTGTGGAGGAATGAGGCAATAACGGTTGCTAGTCATGCAATCTCCAAGCTGCTGTTTGTAACAGCTAATCCATCATGTAAAATAATAATGCAGTGCTAAAAGGACTCAGGTTTTTGCATAATTCATACAGGAGGGAAGCATTTAACAACTGCTGAATGAGTCTCAGGCTTGCTTGCGGAATGTGCCAGCGCTAAACATTGTGTTTAGCCGTAATCACCCTTAAAAACAAATACAAAGTAATCAGAATGAAAGTGGCAGTTCGGGTAGCAAGAAATCTTCACGATCCAGGATTCCTATTGTAATATTCAAAATAGTGCTGTTAAAATGCGAGAAATAAAAAAAATAAAATAAATAAATAAAATTTTAATTTTTTATTTTTTTTTGCATTTAAAATAGTGTACTGTAGCTTTTCATTTCAAGAATGTATGTTTTAGAACACTAGGAGCAATATATATATATATATATATATATATATATATATATATATATATATATATATATATATATATATATATATATATATAAATGTTTTGGGGATAAAAAAAAGAAAAAGAAAAAAAATTCAGGTCAATTTTATTTGCGTGCCACTTTTAACAATGGACATTGTCTCAAAGCAGCTTTACAGAATATAGTACAAATTATAAGAAATATAGTACAAAAATGTTAATAATATACAAAGATTAACCCTTGTATGTCGTTCGTATTTTTGTTACTCAGCCATTTTTGCATTTTTGGGTTTTTAATTCAACACAATCAAAAATTTGATGTTAAAATACTCTACAGATGTTTTCACTTCATCCCAATTACAAGCAATATAAACAGCACATATATGGTTAATATTTGCCCTTTATCTTTATTACATCACATTTTGTAATTAAAGTGCTACTCGTTTTTGTTGTTTTTTAATAAAATGTAATAAAAAAAAGAAAATCAAATTTAATCAAGTTATGAGTGGAAAAAAATCAACAAATTTACAAGGAAGCAAAGTTTTTCAAAACTATTGATGTTTATGAATATGGGTCCCACAGACCCGAACAACATACAAAGATTAATATTAGACTTATATTTAATTGTGTTTGTATTTATCGCTAATTTACAAGCCTGAGGTGTCTGAGGTGACTGCGGTGAGGAAAAACTCCCTTAGATGGAAGAGGAAGAAACCTTGAGAGGAACCAGACTCAAAAGTGAACCTCATCCTCATTTGGGTGACACTGAGGATGTGATTATAAACTGTTATAAACACTAGAGAGTGTTATTATGAATAAGGATCTTTCTACATTCAAATACAGTCTGACAGTTATGTATTGATTTAGGAGGTTGTTGTCCTCTAAAGCCCTATTCGGACGGGATTAGTTTTACGTGGGGACGTGGGGGTAAAGTAATTATTACCAGAGCTTCTCGGTGATTTTAGTCCCGTCTGAATGTGCCATCTCGGTAATCATTACGGACAATGTCAGTAAAGATTACGGCGACTTTTACCTTCTGTAAAAATTACCTCAGGTAATACTAATCCCGTCCGAATAGACCCGCTGTAAATATGTACGGTAAAATTCCGTCATTTCCTGTTTAAAAGTAGTTTTTGGCGCGTTTTGCATGCATGGAGGTGCCACGTTGTCTGTTTGCGCACGTGATAACAGGAAGCAACGTCATACACACATGACGACAAGGAGGTTACTGTGGTGCGTAAAGCGAGTTACCCCTCCCACTAATGCTAGTTTTACTGAGATGTCTTGTCCTGTGCGAATTGGCCAATTAATATTACAGACGTCCTGAGGTAAAATTACTCCACGTCCGAATAGGGCTTAAGACCACATCTTCTCTTTGAATGTCTGGAATTTTGTGTAATGTTATCCAACAGAGGTCAAAACATCCCACACTAAAAGTCAAAAAAAGTCCTGACTCATTTTATATCACACTTGTGGCCATAAATTCATTCATTTAATTATATTGATTTGAAAAAATGATGTTGATTTCCATTCCACTAGTAAAAAAAAAGGGTTAATGTCTTACAGCTCATTGTAGTTCTCTTAAAATGTTTTAGCATCTTTTTTAGCCGAGATAATTGCTCGGTTATACACTAAGAACCTAGGAGAAAGCTTGAAGGGTTTCCCAGAAAAGCACAGACGCTAAAGCGACGCTCCGAGTAGTGAAAAACGACAAATCCAATATTGCACGTCATAATAAGTGTTATAGTAAATGTGGGAACACAATGCAGGGAGTATTTAAGCACTGCAGTAAAGGCCAGCATGACAGCCTGGTCTCTCTGTGTCGAGTCAATGTGCTTTGCGTGTGCCGGCTGGCGTAAACCCTTCGGCAGCCAACTGTTAAATGCTCAAGGCCAGCTCGGATAATATTCCAGAAGTGTCTGGAGAGTGTCCACTGCCTGAGAACTATTTAGTACATTTTGTGTGGGACTCACTCACTCACTCATTTTCTACCGCTTATCCGAACTACCTCGGGTCACGGGGAGCCTGTGCCTATCTCAGGCGTCATCGGGCATCAAGGCAGGATACACCCTGGACGGAGTGCCAACCCATCGCAGGGCACACACACACTGTCATTCACTCACGCAATCACACACTACGGACAATTTTCCAGAGATGCCAATCAACCTACCATGCATGTCTTTGGACCGTGGGAGGAAACCGGAGGAAACCCCAGAGGCACGGGGAGAACATGCAAACTCCACACACACAAGGCGGAGGCCTTGAACCCCCAACCCTGGAGGTGTGAGGCGAACATGCTAACCACTAAGCCACCGTGCCCCCTGTGTGGGACTTACTTTTAGGAAAATGGATAAATGAATTCAAAAATATCTTTGCTAATTCATTTAAAAAAGCATGCATGCTGAGACAAAGGAAAAAAAAAAAAAAAAAAAAAAAAAAAAAAAAAGATTACGCTCATGGCATCAACACTGGACATGATGGTATTCAAAGAGCTTTAAAAGGATGGAAAGAGTTTTTTTTTTATTTTTATTTTTTTTGTAAAAATAAGAGCCAAATAAAAAGAACAAACTGGCAGTACTTTATGAGAAATCTGTCAGGAGTGTTTCCTGCCTTGGGAAGACTGGCAGACGATTGAAGTGGATAGAAGCTGATTTCAGAACAGTTCCCTCTCCAAGGTGGAGACGATTCACGATAACTGACAGAAGAGCGTTGTGGGTAACGGCTAACTGATTCCTGAATAGTCAAAAAACAAAACGACAGGCACATCACGACAGCTCGATCACGCCACGTATCAACACGTCGACGC
>NC_083468.1:4911764-4941764 GCF_030014155.1 Tachysurus vachellii | reverse complement strand
CGCCTCCCTGGGGAGGCGTTCCGGGCATGTCCAACCGGGAGGAGGCCCCGGGGAAGACCTAGGACACGCTGGAGGGACTATGTCTCTCGGCTGGCCTGGGAACGCCTCGGTATTCCCCCGGAGGAGCTGGAGGAAATGTCTGGTGAGAGGGAAGTCTGGGTGTCCCTGCTCAGACTGCTGCCCCCACGACCTGGCCCCGGATAAGCGATAGAAGATGGATGGATGGACAATGTTGTGCAATGGATCTGACTTTTAAATTATTTTTTTAAACTTCTCGAAAACCGATGGGCGTCTTTATGTCCTTCGGGTATTTTACAACCCACTGAAGTTAAGCGATATTCAGTCCAAAACAGTGGAAGCCAAGATGGGTTTTCTTCTCCACTAAAGATAGGCGTTACAGTATATACCTGTGATATGATGCAATTAAGATGTAAGACTTCACACAGGTGAAGTTCATATGAAAAGTTACACATGATCAATCTTAGCCAAGGGTGGAAGATATTGCTGTAGTACGTATGTAGAATTCACATTCAGATAATCTAAAGTGCCCACAGATCGTTTGGGTAGCGGTTTGAGTTTCAGAGACAGCAGCTCGAGTGCTCCAGGATTCAGATCAAACGGATTTGTGCAAAAACACCTCGAGAGAAAGAAAGAAAAAAAAAAGGGGGGGGTTGGTCAAAGACAAATCGAAATCAAAGAGTGAGAAAAGAGAAAAGGGGAAAAAAAACAGACGGAGGTGGTGAAGAAGAATCAGAGATGACACGAAGAATGTTGTAGGATATTGAAGGTTGTCCAGGATAAAGAGAAATCCAGATATAACCCTGGCATGAGAGCCGGCAAAGAGGACAGTGTATTATAAAAGAGAGTGGAGAAAGAGAAAGAGACAAAGAAAGAGAAAGATGGAAGAGTGAATCAGGAATGTGCAAGAAAGAAAGGGAGTGTCTAGGTACTTCATCATCTCAAGTGACATGCACAGCGGTCATGCAGTGTGTGACGGTGTGTCTCTGTGTATGTGTGTGTGTGTGTGTGTTGGAGTAACATCGCCAGCGGTCAACTCGCTGTCTGGCCAAGACCCATTCATTCTCCAACATCTGGCTTCAGTCCAGGTTTCAGCTCCAGCCCTGTCCCTGTTCTCTCCACTACATCTTCCTGTGTTGTGTTATGATCATGTGGCTGGTGATTAAGAAAAGGTCACTGAAATTCCTCTCATACCTCCAGCTGAACACATGCCAGCTTTCACGGCAGCCTGCCTGGCCATATGGATTTTAGTTGGCGGGGATTTACTTACCTCAAATTGAAGCGGTTTTATTCACAACATCTGGCTTTAATTGTATCGAAAGGGTCCGATTGTGTCCTTCTCCATAAGCTACAAGGTCTTGCTGTACAATTTTGTAAGGATTTACACAAGACAACACGTTGCACTCGCATCAACTGTTATCATGTTATGTTACGGCTAAAGCAAGGGTTAAGGTTAATGGATATATCTAGGGATTTATTAATAACGATACTGATATCAGGTCTTCATCTCCTCGTAAAAATCCGATGTTAACATCTGATACAACGAATGCATCCATTACTACAACGTACTGTATGCTGTTGTACAAACGAAGATGAGACACGAAATGGCGGCATTCACGATTAGCACACACAAACTAATGTGTTTCCGGCCTCGTGTCTGTTAGAAAATAAGTCAGGACATCAGGACGGCTTTAAATTTTAGACTCTTATGAACAAACACTTTCGAGATTGAAATCTTTATGTGAAATGTTTACTTTCTTGTGAACCACTCTCTCACTCACTCATTTTCTACCGCTTATCCGAACTACCTCGGGTCACGGGGAGCCTGTGCCTATCTCAGGCGTAATCGGTCATCAAAGCAGGATACACCCTGGACGGAGTGCCAACCCATCGCAGGGCACACACACTCTCATTCACTCACACAATCACACACTACGGACAATTTTCCAGAGATGCCAATCAACCTACCATGCATGTCTTTGGACCGGGGGAGGAAACCAGAGTACCCGGAGGAAACCCCCGAGGCATGGGGAGAACATGTAAACTCCACACACACAAGGCGGAGGCAGGAATCGATCCCCGATCCTGGAGGTGTGAGGCGAACGTGCTAACCACTAAGCCACCGTGCCCCCTTCTTGTGAACCATTAAGCAGTGTGATATGACAAAGAAATTTGAACATTGACACACCAAAACAAGCACAAATTCAATTTTTTTTTTTTTGCCACCAGTTAAATGGTGTCTTTAATAGAGATAAGTAGAACGGATGATCAGTATTATAAGAAAAAATAAATAAAAATAATGAGTGCACAGTGTTCATGTGCATAGAGCAGTCAAGTGAGCATGCAGTGAGAGCGAGCAGTTCAGTACTGCGAGCACTGAGCACTGTTTACATTCACACCATTTGGCCGACGACTTTATCCTGAGTGACATACAGAAGTGCTTTCAATACGTCGATCCTGCTTCACTAGGTCACGAATTAAGAATAACATCAGTCTAAAAACTCTGTTGGGACGCAAACAAATGCAGGCAAAGTTTTTTTTTGTTTGTTTGTTTTCACGTGCTAGTAAGAGGTTGGTCTTTAGACGTGGTTTATGGAGAGAAAGTGACTGTTCGGCATCTAGGGGAAGAGCGTTCCATCGTTTAACGGTCAAGCTGTGACGCATGGCATCTTGAGTTCGCTTGTGTCACCAGAATATTCCGTACAGAGACTACAGAGTCTTCAGAAGAAAAATAACTACAACAGCATGTTTGGTGCAAGTAAATTAGGTGTACATAGAGAAATGAATATAAGGCTTTGTTTTGTCACATGTAATTTACAGCACAGTGAAATTCTTTCTTCACATATCCCATATTTGGAGGTTGGGGTAAAAGCGCCAAGTCAGACATGATACAGCACTCCTGGAGCAGGGAAGGTTAAGGGGTCTTGTTCAAGGGCCCAACAGTGGCGGCTTAAACCCCGATCCTCCAAGCAACAGTCCATAGTCTACACCACGTGAGCCACAACTGCCCCGAAAAAGAACATAGTACATAAGGTGCATGTAATAGCTTTTACTACTGAACCTTTGAGATAAAACTTTCAGAAACGTTCACCATATTACCAAAAATTTCCGCACGTTTGTCAAACGCATTCATAATAAAGTTCTTATTTGCTTTTAGAACTGCTTTTATAGGAAATCTCCTGAATCAGAAATTCAACGCCACCGTGTTACAGTATAAATCAAACTAAATCATTCCCAGCTTTATTTAAAGCCTTAAATATATCTGTAATCATTTCAGCAGGAAAAAAAAAAAACAAAAAGACAAATATTACCCAAGTAGGACGTTTATCAAAATACAAACACGGTAATGAAGTTGTAATGGTTTAGCAGTTTTGTGTCTCCCTACAGTATTTGCAGAATATAAGACTACAGAGCAGAAAAGCACCTTTTAAAGCGTTTACTGCACTGCAGTGTGGAAAATCGTAGAAACACTCCAAGCTACTGAGCAATCTTTCAGTTGTTAAGGTAAGAACAGGACTGTGCTCCAGATGAATAAAACAGAAAGGCTCAGTGTCACACGCTAGTAATGGAGGAGGAAAGGAAAAGTGTTCCAATCTGCAACATTAGAGACAAAAAAAGCGTTCCTATTAAAGTGTTGAAGCAGTGAACGAAAAAAAAAAATAAAATAAAAAAAAAACAGGAACACGAATTGCCTTTTGGTATGCATCATCAAACCAGAGCGCTATGAATTATGTCATTTTTAATCTAATATCTGCTCTTTCTGTTCACCCTGCTCTACCGTAGCTTTCGTCTCTTCTCCTCTCCTCTGGAACCTGACGAATACAACGAGCTTTGATAATACGATGCTACAAAAACAATTTCCTTGCATGGGAGCAGATCGGAATATCCTCGTCTACGCTTCTCTGTCCTGAACACCAAATAATCATCAGGGGATTTATGTTGGGGGCTTTTATGAAATTAATTGCACATACTGGCAACAGGGCAACGAGAATAACTTACAGAAATGGGTTTCACCTTGCTCTCGTGTTATTCCTGGAAAAAAAAGAAATCACGTTCCACACACTTCACTAATTTATCCTTGTGTAATATATTCAGATTTTTTTTTTCTTTCTGCTTTCTGCTTCCTGTTACTAGTTGTGCCACAGAGGATCACGTGGTCCACATATTAGATGTGGCACAGGTTTTATGCCGGATGCCCTTCCTGACGTAACCCTCCCATTTTGGGACCAGCACTAGAGAGTTAACTCTTCAGTTGGCTGAGTTATCTCCCTGCCCGGGCCACGGCAATAAAAGCGCGGGATCATGCCGCTGAACCACCTGGGGAAGTAATATATCCTGGATGAACATGCTAAAAGATGGCGCAACAATGCACACAGTGCCGGTGGTTGTGCATGCACAGGAGTGTTTAAATATTACTGGCTTTGCTCGAGGGCAGGGAAATCATTCATCTTGTTTGAGGAATTGCATGACTCAAAGGGACAAAGATAATGGAAAAGCCCAGGTTGCAAATGTATGTGTGCATGTCCTGCCATTGTATACAGTATGTTCTTAGTGAGATTAGGCAGCGTGCTTTACATGCGAGGGACTTTATAGCCTAACGTATCTCTGAGGGACAAGGGAAGGTCAGCGATATATACGCACTCCATTTTTCACACTAGTAATGACTGACATGTTCATATTTTCCTTCTAGGTATTCATATCACAATATAGACATGAAGGAAATCTATATATACGCATATATATATATATATATATATATATATATATATATATATATATATATATATATATATATATATATATATATACTGTATATGTACGCAAATCCTTCCATTATATACATATATTGCTGAAATTGCATTTAGATGTAAACAACGTTCAGGTATTTTAATTCTCATTATGCTATTGTATGATAACATCTATATTCCTAATTGAATGTACTCAAGGATAAACAACATTACTGTTCAATTTGACAGAATGAAATGTTTACAGTGCGCAATGAGCTCTCACTTTGATTATAAGCATCGTTTACATCCGTCTTCGTCTCATCGCCTGAGGTAAAAGTCACTCAACGTACAAAAGCTTTATCGTCGTCTTTACACTCGACCGAGCTCATGCTAGTTTTGGTTCGGAAATAACGGCTTATGCTACGTTCACACGTACGGCGATTTTAGACGCGAGTCACCAGTCGTAGTGCTATGAAATCACCAGAAGGCATTTATACTACCGGTTGCCATAGTAACATCGTACGTTTCTCAGTGGGTGGTGCATTTGATTTATTAGTGTTAGTTTTCTGGAGGAGGGTTTGTGCGTTATTCTGTCTTCAATCCCATTGCTTGTTGCTGCACCAATTCGCTAAAATATTTGCATAAAGTTTCCTGGACACGCCCACATCTACTCGCCAGTGGTCGCTGTCACTCATGTCGCCAAAATTTGTCAGATCTTATTCAAAATAAACGGCGCTGAAAGTCATGTACTGTATGTACCGTATGTTCGTTAAGCCGTATTCACATTTAACAGGATTAACAGTACATATGCTTATTATAAATGATTATTACTCTACTATATCCTGTCCTGTTGGCATCTTGGTAAAGATTTGATATTTTCTTGTGGGTTTCTGAGGTGTTCTTTAGTTTAAAGACACTCCAGAACACAGATGACATGAGGAACATGTTACGGTCATGTGACGTACTAACGATTAAGCACAATCCAAGCAACAATTGCTTTTAATAACAGTCGATTCAAGGTTGTTTTTAAATAAAGTGTATGTTGTCAGCAGGCCTTTTTGTGTGTGACAGTGAAGTGTGTACAGTATATAATGACACTCTGTTCTGTGAGATTTATAATAAAACTACAACTAAATTCTTTTAAAAGGATACAGCATGTCCGCAAACATATCCAATGAATCAGGTGGGTGATTATTAAGCACTAATGTAAGTTTATAAATGACTAAATGTCAACGCACAAACACAATGCTCTACCACAAGTCAGAAATATATGTTTGTAGAAAGCAGAGATGTCAAAATGTGCATATTATTGACCAAAAAGTCAGAAGCTAAACACACACACACACACCATTAACACACTGTATTTCAATTACTGCAGACCCGTCAAATGCGTATGATGATGAATCGAGATTTCCTCTCTTCTCTAAACATCTGTGGAGCAATAAGCTCATAGACGTCTCAGTGGAACGCTCCTCAGAAACTCCCCAGCCTACCTGCTTCTGTATCGCTTGCTATTTGTTGTTGTGATGAAGGGCTTCCTCTCTGGATGAGACATTTATCCCTGTGTAAACGCTGGATGTGTAGTTAATACGGGCTAAATTAGACCTGTGTGAGTCACAAGCTGCTGGGGGAAGAGCTGCTTTCTTCCTGGCTCAGCTTTTGCGAGCGGTGAGCACCTGTACGAGCGTGTTGCATAAGCCTTGCGATTACCGCTGTAACGGGAGGAAAGACTCATTGTGGAAGAACGATATACAGCATGCACGAAATTTGAATTGAGTTCGAATGGAAACCAATGAACATACAGTGTTGTTTTTTAATTTCTTTCTTTCTTTTTGAACGATCAATTCTGATTGGTCAGAAGGTGCTGATTAGTTTACTATAACTGCTGCTCAGGCAGCTGTTCTGTCTAGTAACAACGTTCTCTGAGACTTTTAGGGTGAACGCTGCACTTCTAAAGCTAAACAGCATGTGTGTGATTGTTGTTGTGGAGAGGTTTCTGTCAGGAGATGTTTATTTAGCAGTTTTGTCAGAGCGCTTTGTAAAAGTCAGAGGTAAAGCTGTTCCTTAAAGTCGGCAAACATGGGAACATTACCAGCTGCAATTTTTCACTAACATGACAAGCTACAATTTGTCTTTTTTACATTCGAGTGAGAAAAAAAAAACACAGGCTGGGTTATAGGTGCTAGAAAATAATAACAGGAGCTTTTCGTGGACATGACGCAGAACTATTAAATACAATTTAATTAAGAAAATAAAAATAGATGAATACAAATAAAAATAGAAACTGCTGTGGTATAAAAGGAATAAAACTGCAAGGTATTAACTGTAACACAAACAACTCCTTCAGCACACCGTATTGTTGTATTCCTTACACGAAGACACGATGTCCAAAAGTGTAGCAGGGTGCCAAAATATAGTGTGTAAAGCTTCACGACCCTAAACTAAACCTTTGTAACTTTTCATGCATCTTAATTCATGTCATTCATTCCAAATGTAAAGTCGCAGAACATACTGGTGTAACAAGACTGATAAGTGCTGAGCTGAGTCATTAATTCATTGTGCACTGGAGCGAAATGATCGACGTCTTGATATGTTTTGTGCTTAACGTTTCCCAATAACACTGAAAATAGAACAAGAGTACAAAAAAAAAAAAAAACACAGTATGTCAGTTAGCTCTTATCAGTCTGACGAGAAAAGCAGGCTCTTATGGATCTGTCGGCTGAAGGCCTTCAATCGGTTTACAGTTTCATTTCGATGCTAATGATTCCACTATGTTCTCTAACTGGGAGGGTTTTACACTATTATTCGCTGCTAGTTTGCTAGTTGAGCAAAAATTTTCACCATCCTGATCTGTATAAACATTTAACTTTATAAACTGAATTAAAGTTAAAACTTTTAAATTTACTCCAGACGATTTAGGTACTGAGTTGGGAACACTGTAAAACAGACAGACGACCAAGCCAGTAAAAAAAAAAAAAGTTCTATTAGCAGCTAGATTTGCTTTTAGATTTCGCTTTAACGGTTTTAAAAGTAAGCAAAGAAGTGAAATGATCTGTCAGTAGAATAATCTGGGATTAAATCTGGGATTAAATGTGTTTTTTTTTATTTTTGTTTTTTTTTAAATTAGTATTTAATTGATGTAAAGTCAAATGTTTATAATGTTCATTTTTTATCATTTTTTTAAATAAATATAAATATTACAGTTGCTTTTTAGTGAAAATGAAAAACAAAAAGGTCGTGAGAGAATTACTGTTATGGAATTTACAGATATGGAAAATTACCTACTTACAATAACCTTTTTCATTTCTTTGTTAGTTTGTTTTTTTGTTTATTTTATTATTATTTTATTTTAATTATTTATTATTATTATTTTATTTTTGCTTTTACTACTACTATACTATTTGATTATTTAATTCATAAAATTAATAAAAATTGATTATTCCTCTGCAATATTATTTTATGTCTGTTTTTTTTTTGGTCATAAGAGAGAATTTGGAGAACATTTTATGTCACACGGTGTCAGATTTGTTTTTTCACTTTGCTACTTGTTGAGTTTTGCTGAATTGATGCTACTTTAGATGAGTATCAAGGTATCAAGCGATAATCCTGTTGCACTTTGTAAATAAGCCCATATTGCATTTAGTTATTGAGTCCACGATGGGTGAGTATAGCACTTCTGTGTAATATTCTGCAGCAGACGAGTGGCGAAAGGCTAATTTCGGCAGAAACATGTCTGCCATGGGAACAATCTGCGGTCATTTGTCCTTTGTGCAAGCAGGGGATGAGCTGAGCCACACTGCAATGAAAGAACTGACAGGAGTTTCATTGATGTGCCTGTAGAGATGAAACAGGACCAGAGCTTGATGCAGACCACTGACATCATCTCAGTGAGATAAAAAAAAATTCATTAAATACAAATTAGGGGTGTAACAGGCATTCACTAAATTCCAGGGGTTTCATTACCACGCCATAAAGTGGGCGTGTTTCCGGAGGTCTCTTTCAAAATAAAACAGCATATTACGGAGGACAAAATAGTCATACAGGTAGATTTATTTTAGAAAACAAATAAACAACCAAAAACTATGGTTAGGGTTAGGGTTAGGGTTAGGGATAGATTATCAAATAGGCCACGCCTACCCGATGATGCAATATCTGTTACACTGTTCTGAAATCCCTGGAAATAAGTGCCTGATTTGTATGTGTACCTCCAAATATATCTGTAGTTAAAACCCAAGTGGGCGTGGCCTAAAGAAGATTTTTATTTATTTATTTATTTTTCTGAAATATAAACCTTAGCACTGAAAGTGAGAAAAATCCCAAAGATAGAAAAGTGTGAGATCTGTGAATTCTGGCTTTGACAGTCAGTTTCTCAACCTCAGCTACTTGACTCTGTAATTGGACTCATGTAGAGCGGCACACTCTGTTAATCCTGCTTAACGTTTTTGTCTCTGCCTTTTGTCCCTACTACAATACCGACGTGCAGTTAAACGTCTAGGACGCAATATCCGCTTATTGGAAATAACGTATTCGTATTCGGTTACGTCCTTAGTAAAAAATTATACTAGTCCGTCTGCCGGTCGTTAATATTTCAGTTCCATCCATTAAAATTACATTTACAATTTAGAAAATTCTATCTACAAACCACAATGTTATGATCATTGCTTGTAGCGTACCGTAGCTCTGGTTTTTAAAAAGAAAAGTAGAAAGATCTATAGAATTTCATTTTCTATAAAATTTAAAAAATCATTTTAAAACGATAAAAACTTTAACAAGAGAACAATAATACAGTTATTAAAAAAATAAATTTCACTTTTTAATGCTGAAAGCTCAGTGCTGTACAGTACTTTGGAGGGTGGTGGAGCAGGGAGCAACGTCTCCTCACAGCTCTTGGGTCCAGTTGTGTGGACGTTTTGTCTATTTAGGGTTTCTATGGGATTCCTGGTTTTCTCTGACCTCTAAATAATTTGCTAGTAGATGAATTGGGCACGGTGGCTTAGTGGTTAGCACGTTCGCCTCACACCTCCAGGGTTGGGGGTTCGATTCCCGCCTCCGCCTTGTGTGTGTGGAGTTTGCATGTTCTCCCCGTTCCTCGGGGGTTTCCTCCGGGTACTCCGGTTTCCTCCCCCGGTCCAAAGACATGCATGGTAGGTTGATTGGCATCTCTGGAAAATTGTCCGTAGTGTGTGAGTGATTGCGTGAGTGAATGAGAATGTGTGTGTGCTGCGATGGGTTGGCACTCCGTCCAGGGTGTATCCTGCCTTGATGCCCAATGACGCCTGAGATAGGCACAGGCTCCCCGTGACCCGAGGTAGTTCGGATAAGCGGTAGAAAATGAATGAATGAATGAATGAAATTACCCCTCGGTGTGAGTGCGTCACATTGGCGATGGTGTGGCGTAGAGTTAACAAACCCAAATGCAGGGATTAAGACGAACCATGGTTTATTAGGCGGAAAAATATAACAAAAGATGATTTAACTTGAACAAACATAATATAAACTAAAACGAGAACGCTTAGAAACTGCACAACATAACTAAGACAAAAAATAAAACATGGAAAGAAAACAAACGTGACAGCACACAACAGCAAACATAGCGCACGTTGTGAACAACGTCTCAGCAAACAATCGACACGCGAGGAAGGGAATAAATAACAAAGCACCTTAGGAGTAATGGGAAACAGGTGAGCTCATACCAGACGTAATCACATGAAGATATCTATAATATACCTGTCAGCACCTACCAGTGCTCCAGCAACACAAAGTCCCAGTCTCTGACAATGTGTGTGTTTGATGATGTACTATAGATTGCTGTCCCATCCGGCGGGTTTTTCTGTTCCCTGGATCATCCACTGATCACTGAATGTACTGTTCCTGAAAGTTTATTTGGACCATTAAAGGTTCTTACAGTAGCTTACTTAAATTGCTTTTAGTTAGATTAGGCTGCTGTGTGTTTGCAGACACATCCTGGATGATACGTTTTTACAAAGTATCATGTAATTCAACACATTTTGTCAGTTCACTGGGGTCTTCTTCTAATTTCTTCTACTTTATTTTCATTTGTTTCCACCTAACTCTTTTAACACATCCATATATCTCCTCTTTAGCCTTCCTCTTAACCTCTTACCTGGCAGCTCCATCTCCAACATCCTTCTACCAATATAACCATCTCTCTCCTCTGTACATGTCCAAACCATCTCAATCTAGCCTCTCTGACCTTATCCCCAAAACAGCCAACCTGAGCCGTCCCTCTGATGTGCTCCTTCCTAATCCTGTCCATCCTCGTCACTCCTAAAGAGAACCTCATCATCCTCATCTCTGCTACCTCCATCTCTGCCTCATATGTCAGTTCACTAGAGTATGCCATCCCAAATCCCAGACTTTATGCATTAATCTTGCTTGTGTGGACACAAAGAAAGGAATAATATCCTAACGTAGACAATTTCTTAGCTTACGTTGAGCTTTTGCTTGGCATCGTAGCAACAAGGTTGACATAACAGAGGAGATGTCATTTTTTTTGTTGACTTTATACTCAGGTCTTCATCAGTGATCATTTGAAGACTTCGGCAGGAAGGAATTATTGTTGGGTCTTTGGTGAACTCATAAATTGTGCTGATCTATGAGTTCCTCGGGAGCTTTCGGGTCTTTATTTAAACTATAAACCCTTGTAGAAAGGACATTATTTACATTGATATCAATTCCTGTCCAGTGTCACCCAAATGAGGATGAGGTTTACTTCTGAGTCTGGTTCCTCTCAAGGTTTCTTCCTTATATAATCTCAGGGAGATTTTCTATTGTAACCGTCACCTCAGGCTTGATCATTAGGGAAAACTGATAGAGATAAATAGTAACTTAATTGAAAACTTTTTATTCTGTTTCTATACTTAGATAAAGCTGCTTTTAGACTACGTAAATTGGTAGAAATGCAATACAAATAAATTGAATTGATGTATCAGAATTGGGGGTCACGGTGGCTTAGTGGTTAGCACGTTCGCCTCACATCTCCAGGGTTGAGGGTTCGATTCCCACCTACGCCTTGTGTGTGTGGAGTTTGCATGTTCTCCCCGTGCCTCGGGGGTTTCCTCCGGGTACTCCGGTTTCCTCCCCCGGGCCAAAGACATGCATGGTAGGTTGATTGGCATCTCTGGAAAATTGTCCGTAGTGTGTGATTGCGTGAGTGAATGAGAGTGTGTGTGTGCCCTGTGATGGGTTGGCACTCCGTCCAGGGTGTATCCTGCCTTGATGCCCGATGACACCTGAGTAGTTTGGATAAGCGGTAGAAAATGAGTGAGAGTGAGATGAGTATCAGAATTTCAACATGTTTGGGGTCATTGTGTTGCTGCATGATGAAGCTCCTTCCAGTCAGATCTGAGACACATCTCTGTTAAATGTCAGGATGTTTCTGTAGACTTCTGAAATCACTCTGCTGTTATCATCATGAGTTACATCATCAGTATAGACGAATGAGCCTGTTCCAGAAGCAGTTATGCAAGGCCAAGCCATGACTCTACCACCACCATGTTTCACAATGATCTGTTTTGGATCATGAGCAGAGCCTTTCTTCCTCCACACTATTGCCTTTACATCACTTTGGTAGAGGTTCGTTTTTGTTCATCAGACCTCAAGAATCTCCTCTTTTTTGCAAATTCCATAAATCTTGCTTTTTGGTTCTTTCTGCTGATAAGAAAATTGTGTCTTGTAACATGGCCTCTATATTTCAAGTTTGATTGTACTACCTTCACCTCTGCCTTGTGGAGTTTGTTGGTGATGTCACTGGCTGTTTTCGCTGGCAGTTTTCTCAGCTTAGAAATGATTGAAGGTTCTTTTATTGACACTATATTCAGATATATTTTTGGTGCAAACAAAACTACAATTTTAAGAATTTAAATAAAAAAAAATTGCGATTCGGATAAGCGGTAGAAAATGAATGAATGAATGAATGAATGAATGAATGAATGAATGAAAAAATTGCGATCAAGTTGATAGTCATAAATAAGTCAGTTATTGTAAATGATTCTTGTCTAGACTTACTTCCAAATGTTTTGGCACCCTAGCTTTCTGTCCACTTGCCTCCAAAAGTAACACTAACCCTTATGTCCACTCGCCCTACAAAAAGCACCGGCCTTTGCAAATACTTGCATTGTCAAAGCCAACAAAATTTGTCGTGACGAACTTTACAAATCTACTTGTAAATTATGTATAGGTATACATAAGTATGTAAATATTTATATAGATAGAAATATATAGAGAGAAATAAGATATTACAATAGTCAAACATTGGGATATGTACTTTATATAATGTTAGGGTATTAAAGTACAACAGAATGTAAACATATTAAATAATAAAATATATGAATAAGGACATAGCGAGTTATACAGAGAAAGTAAACCTATAGGTTTATTTTTGTGTATAAAATTTAGTTTATGTGTATGTGTGTGTGTTCAGCTTCAAAATGATTGAAGATTCTTTTATTGTCACTATATTCAGATATATATTTTGGTGCAAACGAAACTACAACTTTAAGAATTTAAATTCAAAATAAAAAACAATTGCGATTAAGTCGATAGTAATAAATAAGTCAGTTGTTGTAAATGATGTATACAGTATAAGGTATACATAAGTATGTAAATATTTAAATAGATAGAAATATATAGATAGAAATAATATATTACAGTAGTCAAACACTGGGCTCTGATATCCTGATCTACTGTCTAAGCTTAAAAACAAAATTTTCAGCATATAGCTAAAAGGAAATAAAAAAATAAACAAAAACAAGTCAGTTTCCTCATGCCAGGATTTTACAGGACTGTATCATAAATCCTCAACTGTCAACCTGCATATTGAATGTTTTCTCATGTTTAATCTCCGAGTTGTTTTGTATGCACCATGTAACCGAGCGGGATATTTGTAGAGTTGTCATTACGGCTGATGTGTCCTGCAAGGATTGTGTCACCTACAGGCTTGACAGAAGCATCAGGAGTATCAGGTGGAGGTGTGTTTATTGGTGTACGGAGAGTTCTTCACTCTGTGATGATTATTGAAACACCATGCAGAGGAAGAGACAAGGGGAAAAAATTGCAGGCATAGTCACAGATACAGACATAGACCGAGACACACGAAGACACAAACACCCAGACACAGACACACACACTGAGACATGCAAGACACATCCAAGTGATAGTGGCACTTTCTCCAGTGAGCTAGACATCAGTGGCGCAGAGACCATAATGAGAATAAGGACAGTGTCAACAGACTGAGAAGATGGCGTGAAAAATAAAATCGCATGTGGCGGAGAAAAAGAGAGCGAGAGACCAAGAACGCAGGAAGCATGTGGAGAGACGGAGACACGCAGAGAGGAAGAGACTGAGAGAGAGAATGAGAAAGACAGAGAGAGAAGACAGTAAGCAGAAAGCCTGTAAATCCATTGTTTTTTTTTTTTTTTTCTTTTTTTCAGACAGAGAAGTAGAATAGAAGTGACAACAGTTTCAGGGGCTGGAGCACCATGGGTAGAATACAGGAGCTGTGAGAGAGAGGGGTAAAGAGAGAGAGAGAGAGAGAGAGAGAGAGAGAGAGAGAGAGAGAGAGAGAGAGAGAGAGAGAAACACAAAAAGAACGAGAACTGGAGAAATAAATAAAGAATGTGTCATGCAGTGGGAGGAGGAGGCATGCAGGCTGAAGCTGTCAGGAGTGTGCTGCTGTCTGCAGATTAGAATCAAGAGCTATTTAAAGAGGACCAGCACACACACACACACACACACACACACACACACACACACACATTAAACAATACATGCTAATACATAGGCATACAGATGTATACAGTACAGCTCAGATTCATTTGTGGTCTCATACATTCAGAATCCACATTAATAGAAACACATGTATTTTGTTTTAGAATGATCTAATCGGCCAATCGTGTAGCGACACCGCACGTCATGAGATCTTGCGTATCACGTACGTGACGAGAGCTTCAGAGCGATGCAACAAAATAAAAAATCAGTCAGTGTTAAGAGGGATTAGAGGAAAATATCCGGACTAGTTCCATCCGATAGGAAAGCTACTGTAACCTGTAACTGGATCATATACAGTACTTGTAAATATAAAGAACCACTTTTTACAACAGTGTTGAGCAGAAAAGCAAGAATCTCTACACTGAACACGTTGGAAAAAAATGTGATATGATCTGTATCCAGTCACCGAACCAGTGCCCTCTGTACCCTCAGATTCAATGTTCTTGATTGACAGGAGTAGATGCTTTGTGTTATAAAGTGTTGTAGTTTCAGAAGTTCTTTAAGCACCCAGTTTTAGTTATAAAGAGCTGTAAGCTGAGTCCTGACCTCTGTCATCAACATGCCATTTCCATTCTGTAGAACTTTGTCCTAGGTACATTTCACTTTGTAGAAGTTTCTGGAACAACGTATTTCTTATTATTGCTTACGTTATGTCAAACAATCCGTCATCAGCCGTATGACGAAGGTAAATCTCATGCGTACATCCAGAGAAATAGCATTATCAGTAGCACAATTGCACAATTGTGTGTGTGTGTGTGTGTGTGTGTGTGTGAGTTCTGTTTGAAAATTGAGAAGATGGAGCACAGCGAGTCTGCCTCTGTCTGTTACTCTGAACTGTTTTTAACTCCCCTTTTGGCTCTGACTGAGCTTTCGGTGATCCCTCGTGATGTCATCATCCTTCTCACACTGAGAGGGGCAAGATGGAGGCAGTGGTGCGTAACCGGAACCCCGCTGCGAGACTCTCAACCACCGCGCTTCAATCTCTCCTGTCTCTTCCTCATTCATCCTTTCTTTTTTTTTCTTATATTTACCATCTTTCTGGCCGAGATGATCTCCTAATCTCCTCATGCTCCCTTATCTTTCTCACCTTCTTATCCCTCTGTCTCTCTCTCATCACTCATCCTTTATCTCCTCTCTTCTCCTTGGCCTCCCTCTCTCTCTCTCCTTTCCTGGCTTCTCAATCGTGCTTCTCTACACTCGTTCTCTCTGCCTCGCATCACCTCCCTTCTTCTTTTCAAGGGCCACAAGCCCATCCCACTCATTGACTCATCCAGAACGCGTCACTTATCATGCTCCCTCCATGCCTTTCCCGGAAGGATAGAGCTCTTCTCTCTCGCTTTTGTCGCCAGCCGTCTGTCGTGTAGAAACGTCCCAGGAGGCTCAGTGAGAAACCTTGCTCTCCTACGCTGTTTTTAAGCTCAGCGTTGGGACACACGCTAACTCCTGAGACTGTGAAAATGTGTTTATCAGCACAGAAAGCTTGTGAATATTTCAGGAGCTGATTTGATGCTCTGTTTGAAGCTACGTCCACGTAAATAGGGATATTTTTATCCATCCTGACTCCTGTGTCCGGTTTTTGTTCACTGAAACAGAGGTTTTTTGAAATATTAAAACTCCATTTTCTTTTTTTCCCCTGTGGACAGGATATTTATTTATTTGTTTATTTGTTTGTTTGTTTATTTTAAATTTATTTTAGACAGACTGACTGGTTTGTGGTTTGTAATTTTAGTAATTTTGTAAATAACAGTACGTGAATAATTAATTACTTAATTACTACTTATTTAATTAGAACTAATGATAAGTTAAGGCATAATCGTGTAGTAATAATGACTTAATAAAGCTCTAATCTTAACTAGGACGTGAGTCTTATGATTTCCTGAGCGTTAATACGCGTCTGTTGATCTCATTATTAATCGCTGTGAAACGTATTAATAATAAACATCAATAATTTTATCTCAACCTGTTCTGGGTCATTCTCCGTCTTCAAATCCCGCTCGGGTCTGGCTCGGGTCTGGGGCCTTGCTCCTTTACCCATAAGGGTGAAACTAATACACTAATTTTTTTGTTTAGCATGCTCTATTATCTATTAACATTTAAACCTATATTAGATTATTTTCTGGTGTTTGAGTCTCTGTGTGTTCAAGACCTCCAAGGACTTTCTTAATTTTTAAGTTAAATTACTAAAAAATAAAGCAATTGTTTTTAACGCTACTTAACATCGAAAGCAATGAATGTGCATCAGGTGTGTTTGCATGTTTTTATGAAGCCTCTGTAAACGTTATCCTTACATATTACATCGCAATTGCATCAATTGCAACAATGCTATTGTATTTTGTGCAGGAAATTTCAGAGTTTCCCACTGGAAATTACGACTTTGTGGTTGCGTTCATGTGCGTTCACCTTGTAAATACGATCTTTCCATCATACTGTACGTCAATCAGCTCCCTCAGCTTTAAATGGAATCATGTTTCTCATGTGTTATTGCCCCACTGCCCCAGCATTTCTGTGTACATTTGGATTTCTTTTTCCAGACCATCTTTGATTTAAATTACCCCCATGTGTTAATTAATACATTGGTTAACAAAATGTACTAATAAACATGAACTTAGCGATGTGGTTGTTAATGCATTGTCATCGTTAAGGTTAGATCATTAGTTCATGATTAGTACATACATTAATTCATAGGTAAATAACTTAGTATTCATATTTTAATTGTGTTCACATACTAAAAGTAAAAATTTAAATCCGAATACTAAATTACTTTATTTACTGTTTTTCTGTATGGTTATTCATTACATTTATGTTATTCATCATATTTATGTTATACCATATGACTATTCATCCCTTATTTATGTTATACCATATGGCTATTCATTCCTTATTTATGTTATGCCATATGACTGTTCATGACTTATTTATGTTATACCATATGGCTATTCATTCCTTATTTATGTTATGCCATATGACTGTTCATGACTTATTTATGTTATACCATATGACTATTCATTCCTTATTTATGTTATGCCATATGACTGTTCATTACTTATTTATGTTAAACCATATGACTATTCATGGCTTATTTATGTTATACCATATGACTATTCATTCCTTATTTATGTTCTACCATATGACTATTCATGACTTATTTATGTTCTACCATATGACTATTCATGGCTTATTTATGTTATACCATATGACTATTCATGGCTTATTTATGTTATACCATATGACTCTTCATGACTTATTTATGTTATACCATATGACTCTTCATGACTTATTTATGTTATACCATATGACTCTTCATGACTTATTTATGTTCTACCATATGACTCTTCATGACTTATTTATGTTATACCATATGACTATTCATGGCTTATTTATGTTATACCATATGACTCTTCATGACTTATTTATGTTCTACCATATGACTCTTCATGACTTATTTATGTTATACCATATGACTGTTCATGACTTATTTATGTTATACCATATGACTATTCATGACTTATTTATGTTATACCATATGACTATTCATGACTTATTTATGTTATACCATATGACTATTCCTGACTTATTTATGTTAAACCATATGACTATTCATTACTTATTTATGTTATCCCATATGACTCTAATAACTTAGTATTCATATTTTAATTGTGTTCACATACTAAAAGTAAAAATTTAAATCCGAATACTAAATTACTTTATTTACTGTTTTTCTGTATGGTTATTCATTACATTTATGTTATTCATCATATTTATGTTATACCATATGACTATTCATGGCTTATTTATGTTATACCATATGACTCTTCATGACTTATTTATGTTATACCATATGACTCTTCATGACTTATTTATGTTATACCATATGACTCTTCATGACTTAATGTTATACCATATGACTGTTCATTCTTTATTTATGTTCTACCATATGACTATTCATGGCTTATTTATGTTATACCATATGACTATTCATGGCTTATTTATATTATACCATATGACTCTTCATGACTTATTTATGTTATACCATATGACTATTCATGACTTATTTATGTTATACCATATGACTACTTATTTCTTATTTATGGTATTACTACATTATTATTCATTACTGATTTATGTTATACTGTATGATTATTTATGACTTATTTATGTAATATCATATGATTATTCATGACTTATTCACGGTTTTACTATGTGATTATCCATGATTTATTTATGATATACTATATAATTATTCATGGTTTATTTACTAACTTACTTTATGCTTACTGTATGAATTATTCATGATTTATTTACTAACTTACTTTATGGTTATTCATGACATGGTGTGGTATGTTATATTTATGTTATACCATATGATTAATCATTAGATATTTATGTTATTACTATGTGATTATCTATTATCTATACCCTGCGATGGGTTGGCACTCCGTCCAGTATTTGTGTACTGTTATGGTTATGCCATATGATTATTCATAAGTTATTTATGATATTAATGGCTGATTATTTGTGTCCTGTTAATGTTGTGTTTCATTTTAATTTGGTAATGTGTTTCTTTTTTAAACTTTGTTTATTATTACACCTTCATTCAGAGACATCGGAATATGCGAATTGTGCCTTTTGGATGTACGTTTTGTATTCACGTGTGAACTTAAGTAAGATTTCCACCTCACTGTCAGGCTATACATCAATCCTTGTCATTTTCTCGTCTAAATCTTTCAGCCATGTTGGTGTTTTTCCACATGTTGCCTTTTCTACTGCTCAATACACATACTCTTAATGTTATTCTTGAAGTGTTTGACATAACAGTTTATGACATACTGTTACCACCTACTGGGCTGCCATGTTCATACGAGCGTTTTCAAATCGCTTTTGCGTTTTCGTGTGGACGAAGATATAACGGATGTTTTCAAAAATATTTCTATAAATATTTATCACTGCTATGTTTAAATGGGTTTCTTTACTTGTGTCAGTCAGTTATTTATTTATTTTTTATTGTTGCATAAATAAGCATAGATTTATGACGCCTATAATAATCATACGTTTACTCTTCAAATATCCTGATAAGCAAATAAATTTGGTCTCAAAGCAGTTTTTTGCTTTTGAATATGACTCGAAGCCTGGAAATCTGTTCACACTGTTGTTACTATTGTATGCATGTCTAAATACAGCAGCTGGTAATCAGTATAGTTCCAGACATAGTTCCAAAAAACTGCTTACTTGCAAGAAAGTAGTCTGAAATATTCAGCTTGTAATGCAAAGATGTTGGAAGCAGCACGATCCACAGAATCATGACGCTAATGGTCAGTTTATGTATTTTAAAGGTAGTTAATTGAAGAGCTGCTTGACAAGTAATCGACGTTTGGTCTTCAAAATGAAGCTGTTGTCCAAACTGAAAATGATGACAGTGTGGTAACTGCACTTCTTGTGGTAAATTATTGACCGGTGATGGACAGGGTTTCTACATTTTCCGAATTTATATACTACATATATGATAAAAACCTAGACATGGATAACTACACAGTTACCATTAAGAAAGAAAGAAAGAAAGAAAGAAAGAAAGAAAGAAAGAAAGAAAGAAAGAAAATAGACGTTTTCAAGACGAGAAAAGAGCTAGATTCTCTGGTAACATGACTAGCTGTATTTATTTATTTGTTTGTTTGTTTGTTTGTTTGTTTGTTTGTTTGTTTGTTTGTTTGTTTATGTCAAGGGACATTTATTTACTATTTGTGAAAAGGATCTCAGTTGTCAGTGCTTGTTTTTACAATCGTGTTGCTTTGTAAAGTTTGTAAAGTCTTTAGGTCAATGAGAGAGAGAGGGAGAGAAGAGAGCGTGACAGAGAAAGAGAGAGAGAGAGAGAGAGAGAGAGAGAGAGAGAGAGAGAGAGAGAGAGAGAGAGAGAGAGAGAGAGAGATGGAGAGAGAAGAGAGAGAGAGAGAAAGAGCAAGAGAGAGAGATGGAGAGAAAGGGTGAGAGAGAGAGAGAGAGAGAGAGAGAGGGTGAGAGAGAGAGAGAGAGAGAGAGAGAGAGACTGATGAGGGAATGACTGTGCCTATAACATATGCAATAACAGGAACTAACTTGCCTCGCTGGCGTTCCCCAACATTAAATCTAACTACAAACTGTTAGCGTGACGTGTCGTTCATTAATAAATTAAACTCGTTTTAATTTTATTAAACTCGTTTTTAATTAAATTGTAATTGTTTGTAATCACTGTGGAGTTTGCAGAATAACACAATGTGACTACACCCTGTTTGATCCCATCCTCCATCCTGAAGTGTATTATTGTATTTTTCTGAAACATCGGAGTCAGTCACATATTCAATTAACAATACATTTAAAAACCTAATAATCAAATCAAGCGAACTACAAACCAGGGAATAATGACAACACGGAGCTAGTTATCATTCGGTATGACCAAAAATGTGGCCTTTAAATCTAATGTTTTAACAGCATGTTTTATTTGAAGTTCCATTTGCCAGTAATTATTCAAAATAATGAAATTTTATTACAAGTTATTATAAATATTATTTTATTGTTTAATTTGTTCATTAATTAACAAATGAAGTAATCTATTTATTTTTGCCAATTTGAATAAATGGAACAATTAATTCTGGAGCGCATGGTGGCTTAGTGGTTAGCACGTTCGCCTCACACCTCCAGGGTTGGGGGTTCGATTTCCGCCTCTGCCTTGTGTGTGTGGAGTTTGCATGTTCTCCCCGTGCCTCGGGGGTTTCCTCCGGGTACTCCGGTTTCCTCCCCCGGTCCAAAGACATGCATGGTAGGTTGATTGGCATCTCTGGAAAATTGTCCGTAGTGTGTGAGTGTGTTAGTGAATGAGAGTGTGTGTGCCCTGCAATGGGTTGGCACTCCGTCCAGGGTGTATCCTGCTTTGATGCCCAATGACGCCTGAGATAGGCACAGGCTCCCCGTGACCCGAGAAGATTGGATAAGCGGTAGAAAATGAATGATTGAATGAATGAATAATTCTGGAGCTGAAAATAGATAAATAGTTAGACAGGCTAAGGGATTTGAAGAGGAAAGGCAAATTCACTGCAGCTGTGTTGATTGTATTGTTTTACTGTTTTCTATAACAGAATCCTAGCCAGTAGTTCCAGCTGTTTAAATCATAGGATTAAATTATTGCATTCATTCAAATATACAGTGCATCCAAAAGGTATTCACAGCGTTTCACTTTTCCCACATTTTATGTTACAGCCTTATTCCAAATGGATTCAATTCATTATTTTCCTCTTCTACACATTCTACAAACAACACCCCAAAATGACAATGTGAAACAAGTTTGTTTGAAGTTTGTTTCTTTGCAAATTTATTAAAATTAAGAAATGAAAAAAACCGCAGGTTCATAAGTACAGTATTCACAGCCTTTGCTCAATACTTTGTTGAAGCTCATTTGGCAGCAGTTTCATCCTCAAGACTTTTGAATCTGATGCTACAAGCTTGGCACATTTATTTTTGGCCAGTTTCTTCCATTGCTCTTTGCAGGACCTCCCAAGCTCCATCAGGTTGGATGTGGAGCATTGGTGCACAACCATTTTCAAATCTCTTCAGAGATGTTCGTTCGGGTTCAAGTCTGGGCTCTGGCAGGGCCACTCAAGGACATTCACAAAGTTGTCCTGTAGCCACTCCTTCCTTGGAAGATGAACCTTTGCCCCAGTCTGAGGTCCAGAGCGCTCTGGAGCAAGTTGTCATCAAGGATGTCTCTGTACTGTACATTGCTCTTCTTGCCGCTGAAAATCATTCCCACAGCATGATTCTGCCACCACCATGCTTCACTGTAGGAATAGTATTAGCCAGGTGACAAACAGTGCCTGGTTTCCTCCATACATGACGCTTGCTAATCAGTCCAAAGAGTTCAATCTTTGTTTCGTCAGACCAGAGAATTTTGTTTCTCATTTTTTTTTGGTCTGAGAGTCCTTCAGGTGCCTTTTGGCAAACTCCAGGTGGGCCATAATGAACCTTTTACTGACGAGTGGCTTCCATGCAGGCCTGATTGGTGGAGTGCTGCAGAGATGGTTGTTCTTCTGGAAGGTTCTCCGCAAAGAAGGTTCTCCACAAAGAAATGCTGGAGCTCTGTCAGAGTGACCATCGGGTTCTTGGTCAATCAGTTCCTGATCGGTTTGAACGGGCAGCCCACTCTAGGGAGAGTTCTGGATCCATTTACGGATGATGGAGGCCACTGTGCTCATTGGGACTCCAATCAAGTTGTATTCTGATCAGTCTCAAGGATGATCAGTGAAAACCGAATGCACCTAAGCTCAATTCTGATTCATTTATAATAAACTCGATAAACTTTAATAAAACTTCTAACAAACTTGTTGAACAAAATAACAAAATGTAGAAAAATTGAAGTGAATTCTTTCCAGATGCACTCTATTATTCTTTTTATTATTGAAGAACTAACACTTCACTAGTAAGGAGATTTAGGTAAGGTAATTTAGCATTGTAACAGTCAGAAGTCTAGCAAATATCCTACAACATTCATTTTCTTGGCTCTAAAACTCTTGATTCTCGTTAATGTGACTTCTGTAAACTGCATTGTAATCATTTTAAAAGGATGAGATATTGCTATAAGTGATAAGAAGAATTAACTACTTCTATGGCTGTTCTATAACATTAAAAATAGTTGTTGTTGTCGTTGTTATTATTTTTTATAATTTTACTGCCCCGTGATCCCTCGTTCTGCATTTCTCTTCTCTCGCTATCGGAATTAACAACAAACATCTTCATGGTGTGAGGAACATCAAAACCACATTATTGGTTCATATTTTTTTCAAAAACAATGTCAGGATCCAGCCCGGACTTTGGCCATGTGCGTTTGTTTATGTTTTGTGTCCCGTGTCTGCCCCGCCCTTGTTTATTCCTCCCCGCCTCTGCACACCTGCTCCTCGTGTGTTAATTGTCTTGTGTATCTAACCGTGAATCCTCCTTCTTGGTTTCGTCCCTTGTTGCGTCTTTGTCACATCTTGATTTATCGGGTGTCCTTGTTTTGTGTGTTTTTAAGTTAATAAATCTGTTTATTTTAGCTATTCTGCAATTGTATCTTTTTTTACCCCGTATTGCTGACAGAAGGATTCCACCAGACTCAGACCCAGCAGGATAGAGTGAGCCTGGACCGGCTTTGTGGGAGCAGTATTTTATTTTCCCTGATTTTCCCTGGATTTTGTTTTTTTTGTCTGTGCCTCCTATGCCGCCTCACTTCCTGCCTGCAAACAATGTCACGGCCCGGTTTTGCTTTATTTTTGGTGCCCTGCAACATCGCCGTGCATCTGTCTGGTGCGGGATGTCACTTCACTTCCTGGTTTCCCATGGAGGACACCGCCCTACTTCCTGTCCACAGGGGCCCGTATTTTGCCCCATGAATAATTTTGTTTGTTTCTTGCTCCGTGGCGGAGTATCTTTCACGCCCTCCCTCCCTCCCTCCCGTTCTGGTTTTCGAGACATGGGTCTGGCCACGGTGTGTCTGGGGTTGTGATTGGCCCTTCTGCTCGGCTGTGGACGTTGCTCGGACCTTCTGCTCAGTTGTGGACGTCGCTCGGCCCTTCTGCTTGGCTCTGGACGTCGCTCGGCCCGCTCTGGCTGTGCCGCCGCGTTCCTTCCTCCCCCCACCTGCCTCGCCATGTGCCTTGCTTCCCCAGCTGCCTTGCCGTGTCCCTTGCTCCTCCTACCTGCCTTGCCAAGTGCCCACCTTTTGGCCAAGTGCGTTTGTTTATGTTTTGTGTCCCGTGTCTGCCCCGCCCTTGTTTATTCCTCCCTGCCTCTGCATACCTGTTCCTCGTGTGTTAATTGTCTTGTGTATTTAACCGTGTATTTTGTTTGTTTTTAAGTTAATAAACCTGTTTATTTGAGCTATTCTGCAATTGGGTCTGTTTTTATCCTCGTATCGCTGACACACAAGGAGTGTTTAATGTGTATCCCAAATCCAGTTCTAAATCCTTGTAGATTAAGGACAGCTGCTACGTTTTGCACTAAAGATTTATTACGCATATTTTGTGTGTGTTGTCAATTAACAATACAACTACTAAAGTAGGTAAAGAATAGACCACTATGAGACATGCTGTTATGAGAAATCAACATCACATCGAGCCTGTGTTCATTTTTTCCCCTAATACCACTATGTTACAATTTAGATGAATTAAAGCATGACATATCATAGCTTTTTATCCTTTTATAGTTTTTTTTTCCTTTATTTCTTGTTATTGCTTACATTACAGTAGCTTTAAATGGTCATTCCTTTATGATCCTGCATTTTTTTTCTGTCTCTCTTGAAGTAAAGAAGGCATACAAAAGCAGATTACTGAAGGAAAAAAAAAACACAAAGCACAAAGTCCTCTGTCCTGAAGTCTTTCCTCTGGAGGAAAATTTACTTTCTGTTACAAAACGCTGACCCTGAAGACTCCATCCATGAGTATTACATAACCATCTCTGTAGTGAACGCTTCATCATATCACTGCTGCACATTTGTGTAAGTTACATAACAGTATTTATTAATAGGCATATATTATGATTCTGTGAATGAATTGTTACTATAGAAACTACAGTATGAAATTATCACATAAATTATGCTTCAACTACAGTATACATTATTCTTACATATTATTATGTAACGAAAATATTGTCTTCATTTCTTCCATAATAATGTTCAGGTTTTCTGAGGACCCGAGCATAAAAAATTCGTTTTTAATAGCTTTATTCTCCTTTTTGACCCATGGCCTCAGTACTATACTGTATTAGAACAATGACATTAATATAAACCAGAATTACACCAGCTACATATGTATATATAAATACATATATATATATATATATATATATATATATATATATATATATATATATATATATATATATATATATATACACACATATATATATATACATACATATATATACATTATATATATACATACACACACACACACACACACACACACACACACACACACACATATATATATATATATATATATATATATATATATATATATATATATTAATCTTGAATTTTGCATTCTATTAATCTTTATATTATTCTTTATAATAACCTTTTGTGCTATGTTTATGTTCTGTAAAGCTGCTTTGAGATAATGTCAATTGTAAAAAGCGCTATACAAATAAACTTGAATTGAATTGAATATTTATAAATGATAGCTGATGATTGGCTGACTCATTCTGTTTTATAATCTGAACTTAGACACAATAATCAGTGCATCATTAATTGTGAATTAGTTTTTAAAGGTATGCGGCTTATAAAGGTGGCAGAGGCCTTGAATTCAAAAGAGGTAAATAAAAAATAATAATAAAAATAAATAAAAAATTGTAGCAGCTATGTGTCATGAAAAAAACAACCTAGCAGCTCTCTGAATATAAAAAATAAATTACATAAATTGTTTCTCACAGAGCTTCGGTATTTCCACTTTGCTATGGTCGAGCTGGCTACATTTGTTGGGTAATGATATATGGGACTTAAAACGGCACAATAAAACCGAATGGGAAAGGGGTGCCATTAAACCGGCATTGTAGGCCAAGGGAAGAAAAGAAAATACAGAGAAATGCCAGAGTCCAATTGATCCACTGGCCTATACTGGACAGAGAGAGAATAAGTGACTGAAAATAAGAAAGAGCGAATAAGAGAGAAAGAGTTTTGCAGTGTCTCTGTAGTCATTATTTTATTTTAAGGTCGTGCTTTGCCCTTTTGAAGAACTGTGGCTCCAGTAGGAATATGTTGCGCTGTAACAAAAGCTTGTTGAACTTTCTGAAACTAACATAAAAATGTTATCCTATGAGATTAGAAGCCTTGAATTAGCAAGTGGCTTTTATTAACTGGTGCTTGGCTGACCAGCTAACATTCTGTACTTTTACCATTCTACATAAACATTGCAATTTTTTTTCCTTAGATTGTTCCTTAAAGGTGGGGTGTACGATGTTTGAAAGCCAATATTGACATTTGAAATCACCAAAACAAACACGTTCCTAAACCAAATGGGTGTCACCCTGTTTGATAGCTCCGCCCCACACATACACACGTAACCCAGGTAACTATTAATATTATTATTATTATAATATTATTATTATGATATATTATCAATAAATGAACTCAATGAGTAATACCATGGTAATACAAATGTGTTTTTGTAGTACTGTGTGTTGTACTGTGAAAAGTTTAGCTCTGTTTCACGCGGAAGACGTTCAGTTCTCTCCAGCGCTGGAAAGCTGATCCTATATTAACCCGGGTCTTGCTTCTTGTCTTCTTGTCGCCCTCTGCTAATGTCAGACATGCGCACTGAACACTCTCTCCGCCACATATTGACAAGACACGCCCCTTTATGCTCAATGGCTACACGTTTGTTTTGTTTGTCGGCTCGACTTAGTTTTCTAAAGCATTTCTCAAACAACGTGCACCCCACCTTTAATGTTCAGCGATTTGGGTTTTCTAAGGACCTGAGCATAAAAAAAAAAAACAACTTTTGCTGTACTGCAAGCATTATTCTCCTTTCTGAGCCATGGCCTCAGGCTGCTTAGGTACAGAGTTTGCATATTTATGACCAAACACAACCTTTCTTCAACATATTGTAAGGTCTAAACCTGATTAATTAGCTTCTATTTCAGCCTCTGCAAGTTTTACAGTTCTCCCTGGACACATAATGCAAATCCTGGCTTTCTTTCTCATGAGAGATTTACTAGAATTAGAAGGATGATTGTATATCGCTGTGACTTGTTTCATGATAAGAAAATAGGGATAAAGTTGTATTCAAATAGATTATTGTTTCTAGAATGACAAATCGATCACACAGATTTCTGTAGTGGATGATGAACATGATCTGTGTAGAATAATAATAATAAAAAGAAGCTTTTATTTGTCACATATACATTACAGCACAAATTCTTTTCATAATCCAGCTTGTTATAAAATTGGGGTCAGAATACAGGGTCAGTCATGATAAAGCACCCAGGAGCAAAGAGGGTTAGGGTACAACAGTGGTGGCTTGGAAGTACTGAAGCTTGACCTTCATCGTGTCAATCAACAACCCAAAGCTATAACCGTTTGATCCACCATTACAACATTAATAAAATAATACTTGGTACATTCGCATTTTTTGTGATATACTTTTATACGAAAATAAGCAACTTTGGATTGGCATTACATCACAGCACTCTCCCATTCAGTGTTGATTAGTTTCCTACAACCACAAAGTATTTAGTTAGGAAATTAATAATATTTCATTATTTAGTTCATAAACCAATATGTCACTTTGCTCATACCACAGTATGTGTAGTGTATTAACACAAATATTTAAGATTTATTACATGCTAATAAATCAATGCAATAAATCTTAAATATTTGTGTTAATACACTACACATACTGTGGTATGAGCAAAGTGACATATTGGTTTATGAACTAAATAATGAAATATTATTAATTTATTATTCCGCCTCACACCTCCAGGGTCGGGGTTCACCCGGGGTTCCAGGGTCGGGGTCCGCCTCCACCTTGTGTGTGTGGAGTTTGCATGTTCTCCCCGTGCCTCGGGGGTTTCCTCCGGGTACTCCGGTTTCCTCCCCCAGTCTAAAGACATGCATGGTAGGTTGATTGGCATCTCTGGAAAATTGTCCGTAGTGTGTGAGTGCGTGAGTGAATGAGAGTGTGTGTGCCCTGCGATGGGTTGGCACTCCATCCAGGGTGTATCCTGCCTTGATGCCCGATGACGCCTGAGATAGGCACAGGCTCCCCGTGACCCGAGGTAGTTCGGATAAGCGGTAGAAAATGAGTGAGTGAGAGTGAAAGTAGAACTACTGAAGAAATATTAACCTCTTCAGCATACAGTACAAAGCCTAAATGTACATCTACATTCGTAAATCTACACATGCAACATACAGTACCATAAGTACGGGAAGAAGCTCAGCTATTTCCACCTAAACAAAATACAAATCCAACACAAGTGGATAAATGAACAGACAGAAAAAAATGCTTAAACGCTGTGCAAGCAACAAAACTGCCAAGCAATCGACCACTAATGTTGGACACTTCGTGTTCTTAAGGCTTATAGCCTTGTTATATAGTGGAAGGGGGAAGGGAAATCAGACGCTGATGTTGGAGGAGAACAATTTTAGATAGCGAGCTAGCTGATGACACATGCTTGGACAAGACATCTTACAAATGTCTTTTAAATTAGCTCATGTTCAGAATTTTGCATTTTTTTTCCTAACTCTAGCAGCGTCACGTTACGTACATTCGGTGTCATTTGCCATCTGTTCCATTGACATTCCATGCAACCCTTCTAAAATACATACACTAGATACTAGAGTACATAATGTATGTGCATAGTGTGTAGTGACTCTTATCTAATCCAATTGACTATTATAACTGAGTCATTGATCTATTTGTTAATATGACATATACATAGTTGCTAAATATGACATAGTTATATTGTATAGTTATATAACGACATATACAGTACAGGGCTGTCAAGTGTCACGCATTGAGAGTGACAGTCACACATTTGGGTCTTTTGTCACGTTCTCCCGCCACACATCGTATTTCTCACGCAGAAAAACTTTTTGACTATTTATCATATATTTAATATGCCACAGCGCCCAAAACGTATCAGTCCGCACCGCTGTCTCTATGGAACCGGGCAGGAATCAAGTATGTCTTCCCTGGAGTTCTTAGTCGAGCCTGACACTTATCAGCCAATCAAAAAAAGAGGCTACACAATAGCCAATCAGAAAATAGCACTACCTGGGTAAGATTTAATGCATCAACCAATGAAAAAAACATATTCATTTATGAGGGGAGGGTGTCTTCAATACTTGAGAGCCCTGCATATAGCTGTATAGTTATATGCTTAATCCCACCTGCCTAAAGGCATTACATTTCCTTCAAGTCTCTAGCATGGCTCGACCTGACCCAGGATCTGCCAGGATCCCTCAGGACTCCTCTTAATATTAGCATCCAGGTGCTAACCTGAACTTCGCTTGAATTCCCAAACTGTCACAGATTGTGTTCAAAAGGGAACTGAAAATCCATTTCTAAAAGCAACCCGTTGTGCTAAATCCTCTCTAAAACTTGCTTGCTCGATGTTTAACGATTCCCAGATCCTGTCCTATATGAACTAGCACTAGAGGATGTGTTTGTGATTGTTCTAGATAAGTGCATCCCTGAAATGCTGTAAATGTCACTGATACTTAACCATCTAACCTACAGTGAACCGTTAATGCTTCCACACTTTCTCGCTTTAAGGACATTTGCTTATTTATTTGAACCATTTGCATGCTAAGCCTTAGGTTCTGTAAATGTAAAGGAACATAAGAGGTTAATGTGATTTTTATTTCCTTGCTTTTTATTTGTTTTTGTTCCCTTAGCTTTTTTTTTTTTTTTTGTCAAGCTGTTAGCGGCCAATGTGATATGATATATCACATTAAAACATATAAAATAAA
>NC_083468.1:4789264-4906764 GCF_030014155.1 Tachysurus vachellii | reverse complement strand
CAATAAAACAATAATAATAGTAATATAGTCTACAACTGCACAATACAATTGCATATTAATAATAATAATAATAATAATAATAATAATAATAATAATGATAATAATAATAAAATAATAATCATCATCATCATCATCATCATCCTTATTATTATTATTATTATTATTATTATTATTATTATTATTATTATTATTATTTGTATATATTTGTAGTAGTAGTAGTAGTAGTAGTAGTAGTAGTAGTAGTAGTAGTATTACAGTATGGTACTATTGTTTTGAATAATAATAAAGTGAGTCAGTTAAGAAAATGATTATTTATTTAAATAAATAACCGATGTGGTAGCCTAGTGGTTAAGGTTTTACTACCTAATTGGATGGTTGTGATTTCAAATCCCAGCTCCACCAAGCTGCCACTGCTGGGCCCCTGAGCAGGGCCCTTAACCCTCAATTGCTCAGTTGTATACAAACAAGATAAAAATGCAAGTCGCTCTGAATAAGGGTGTCAGCCAAATACCAAATACTGAAAAAAGCCTGAGTATAAACACCCCTTTAAACCTAAAGCTTATTATTCATTAACTTATTCTGTCAAAGCATGGAATTTCTTCTTAACAACTATCAACTTATCCTTCTCAGTCGTGTCTCCTTACAGTACTGTAGGTGTTCTGTTCGGTTCATCGCTCTAGCTTTTGTACCGCATCCGTCGTGTTGTGGTTACTTATTTGTGTCTTACTTATTTTAAATAAAACCCAGACACGATTAATAATATTAATAATAATGCTATACACACTTCTGCACTTGAATTTGGCTGGATTTTAGTGCAATGCTGTTAGCTTTTCCTCATGAATGAAATGATTCTCAGTAATACCGAACATGTAACTAACTAGATTTTGCACTGACCTTTTTAGGCTTTCAGCTTCGACTTAATGCGTAGCCTACTTTAAGCCTCCTGCAGGTTCATAGTTATGTAAAAGGATTTTTGACGTTCACTACCATCTGCATACTTCCATTAATAACCAGCAAACCCACATCCTGAAATAGTCAAACCCATATCTAAAGATAGCCTTACCCATATCTATAGCAGTGGCCCACATACAATAACTGGGAGCTGTAACTCTGCAAGTTCTCAAACGTTACCAGGGTCCTGGGAAATAGAGGCAAAAATAATGGCCTGTTTTGACAAGCAATTAGGAGTAGTGCAATCCGTATACTGCGGATTAGACACTCTTTGGCAAATCCGCGCTGCCCAAACCAGCTGACGCCCGATGCCCATTACCCACTAACCTTCTGATGCTTACTTTGATTAGCTGCCTGTCGAGACGCCTGTTAACGCACTCGTCACAATGGTGTTCTTTATTTATTTATTTATTTATTCAGTTTTTTATTATTATTATTTTTTTAAGAATCCTCACAACCCACACTAAGGCCTTGTATGAAGTGCAATTTTGAAGGTGAGATGAAAAAGAAGGAGTTGCATTCTTAATGAACACGCTGGCTGCTACTCCCATGTACTACATGATAATTAGCCGCTAACAGTCAGAAGGAGCTCTTCAAAGACCCAATTTATTTACACCAAAGCCAAGTGCGAGTGACGTACTGTATCTAACCAGGCCTAAGTCAAGCTCCCTTACATGGTCTAAGAGCAGCATCTGTTTATTTCTCTCTCTCTTTCTCTCTCTCTCTCTCTATCCCTCTCTCATTCACTTAGAGAGAGTACCCCTCTCTAAAACTCATCAGAAAATGATTGAAAAACAGACAGAAGTGCATACTTTCTAGAAGGAGCATCCATAATCAACTAAAGACCTACTCCACATTTTGCACCGGCTGTAATGGAGTATCCCTGCCGCTCAGAAAAATATGGAGGATGATGAATTCCCCTCAGCGGGATATAATAAACAGTACAGAGGAAGAGTCAACAGAGTCCGCTCTGCTTGGGCACGGGGAAAAAAAAGAATGAAATTGAGCAGAGAAAGCCATCGAAAACTCTTAGAAGACAACAGGGATACAGTCGCTGGAATGCTGTTAGCAGGGATGTTATTTTGGAGTCAGCATGCAAAAAAATTAAATCACTGTAATCATGTGGGGCTTCTAATTGTCGTGCGTAAGATGTTCGGTTTTCAGTCGGAATTTGAGAATAATCACACACACATATAAGGCTGGATATCTTCTAAAGAAACTTTGCTTGATAAAACTTTTCTTTAATGTCTATTGGGAAATGACGTGTTGCTAGGGACGACACTCAATGGAAGGTGAATATGGAAACCCAAACTGCTTCTTTATTTATATAGCTGAGCAACTGTGGGTTAGGGGCCTTGCTCAAGGGCCTAGCAGTGACAGTTTGGTGAACCTGGGATTTGCACTCACAACCTTCCTATCATGCCCCTTTTCCACCGAGGCAGTTTGGGTGCTGGTTCGGAGCCAGAGCCTAATTTAGAACCAGTTCTTTCTTTTCCGACAGCCAAAGCACCGGCTCTGAACCAGGAAAAGTGGTTCTTAAGTAGCACCAAAACGTTGCTGATCTACACTTAAGAACCGCTTGTGTCAGGGGCTGTGGGCGGGGCTACTGTTAGTGCATTTGATAATGTACCTTAAGTATACTAATGTTTAATACACTTTTACTTTACTGCAATATGATACATTATCAGCACACATGATAGTAGTTAGCTACATGCTAAAGCTAACTTTTTTCTGAGTTAATGATAAAATAACGTTATGTACTTTCTCGATTGCAACCTCCGTTTATACAGATTACATAGAGCTGCACGTACACGTTGGATTCGCTGCGTTTGGATGCTAATGTAGGTTCACAAAGCCATGAGCATTAACAGTAAAGCAACATCCGCAATTGATGATGTGTTTGTGTTTGCCGCTGCTGCGCTAACGTTGCTGGCACACGTGACACGTATATAGTGACGTCAGACTCGGCTCTTTAATGATGGCTCTTTAGCCGGTGGAAAGACAAACCGGTTCTTATAAGGTTCGCCAGTGGAACCAACTTTGAACCAGCACCAGTGCTAGCTCTGAACCAGCACCCGGTTCTTTTTGGTGGAAAAGGGGCATCAGTTGTCCAAGCCTTAACCACTGAGCTTCCACAGCCCACAGTTACAGTTCAGCTTGTGGAGCATCTGCTGTGTATGTTTATAAATGATAAGAATAAGAGTGAGAGCATTAAAAAAAATCAGGTTCTGGTTTCCAGCATTATACCTAGAGCTAAAAATAATCAAATAAATCATGGATCCTCTCTGCTATGGTACACAGACTCCCAGGATTCCCACGATCGATACAGAGTGTGTGAGCTTAACTTATACGGCATAGTGGATATTGTTTCAGAGATTCCAGTAGGTGTTACGTTCATAAATCAGCGTTGCCAATGCCATTTCGTAGCCGTCTTAGTCAGAGTGTCAACTGTCACTCTCAGTTCCAGCAGCCTGCACTCACCCCAAATGGTGGAAAAACGCCGCCTCCACTCTGACCCGCAATTACCCAACCCAATCATTGCAGATGGAGCTCAGCAGGAGTCACTCCAGACCACCACACACACACACACACACACACACACACACACACATACACACATACACTCAGCACAGCAAGGACACAAAACTACACATTTCACTGAACAAAGAGGTCCCGGAAACCTCACACATCCTGCACCTTTAATTTCAGAAAGCATGTTGATAAAAAAAAAGAATAAATAAATAAATAAATAAATAAATAAATAAAGTTTTTAAAAAAATGTTGAATTTCTAAAGGAGTTAACCTTAGTTCATTTTTGTCTGACTTGCCAAACTTTTGCAACAATTTCATGCGTGTAACTAAAACATTAGTATTCCTTGTCTTCAAGCTTCACATGTGGCCCCAAAAGCTCTTTTCATGCATCCTGGTGCCATATAATTTAGCTCACACTGTATGTACGTATATTTGAGCGCCCGAGGATGAAGAGGATGAAAACGTTTTTTTTTTCCCCACCTTGAATAATCCAGCTGCAATCTCTTCCATTTTTTTTTTTTTTTTTTGGGGGGGGTCAACAAAAGGACCTGATTTTTAGTCTATAGACTGCAATTACAGTTGCAGGTCCTCATTGTGTGTTCCTTCCATTTAAAACACACTGTGTCCCTTTGCTAATGACTTGTTCCTGATGTGTTCATTCATCCTTTTTGCACTTAGGCAATCTGTTTACCCAATAATTTACTCCATAGCCTACCCACTCAGCTTGCCTCTTGAAGGCAAAAAAAGCTCAGGAATTTCATCCCATTGTAGCTCTGTTAAGCCCATCTGTGACCTAGAAAGCTTTCGTATCCTCTTTAAGCTTTTGGCGTTGTTATCTAGCTGAATTGGTGTTGGAGCTGCAGGCTGTGTTATAGCACGGGTGCAAGGGCAAAGCTGAATGCATGCTCATTTGTGTGATTTGGTTTTATCCTGGGAAAACACTGTACGCCAACGTGGTTGCCATGCTGAGTCGGGTTGTTAAAACAAAAATAAATGCAGCTGCGTAGACGGCCGTTTTAGGAAAACGTGACGCTGCTGGTCCTTATTTGTTTTTGTTTGGTTTGAGTAGATTAGGATAATGTTATTAAATTGAGCTTCATCTTGATTGACAGTTCACTTATTCCAGGCAAAATGTGTTATTGTGTTATGGTAGTAATTAATATTAAAAGTAGAGTGAGTCATGACAGACCAGACGAGAAGGAAATTAGGTCACTGTTTTGATTGACAGAGGATTGTGATATAATTTTGGAACTACAAGACTGTATTTAGACCTTGTGAAAAAACAATTATTTTTTTTTTTAACCATGGAAATAAAATGTTGCTCAGAAAATTGCCATATAACGTATCATCGGTTTATAAAACAATAACGTGTTCAGAAGTGAAACTGAATTAGATCCATGGACCTTCTTCTAGTGTAGGGGTTATCAACTGGTGTGGAGAGTTATGGCTGTGGAGCCAGCAAAGAAATTTGTACTGAACCAAGTACCTACTGTAGCAGAGCAGATCAATATATAAAATAAAAAAACCTGCCCATTGCTCAGTGATGGTTCTAAAACTTGGTTACCTACAGTATGAGTTTCATATCGGTTCTTCAGTTTCCTCAAACATGAAACTGCCCCTAGGTTTGAATGTTTCCATAATGCCCTGTGATGGAATGCCACCATGACTGGCATACAGTGCTTGGTGAAAGTGAATAAATAAACAAATGTATGCATGAGACTTTAGTAGAAGCCAGAGGTCTTTATTTTGTCACATATACATACTGTACAGCACAATGAAAAGCTTTCTCAGCATATCCACCCTTTGGTGGTTTGGGTCAGGCACGATGCAGCTCCCCTGGAGCAATGAGAGGTAAAGGGCCCAACAGTGGCAGCTTGACCAGTTGCACCAGTTGATAACCATCACTGCGCCACATACATGAAACTGTGTGTGGTAGCCTAGTGGTTAAGGTGTTGGGCTACCAAGTTGCCACTGTTGGGTCCCCGAGCAAGGCCCTTACCCCTTAAATGCTCAGTTGTATAAAAAATTAGATAATATAAGTCGCTCTGGATAGGGGGCATCTGCCAAATGCTGGAAATGTAAACTAGCTAGTACGTTATGCAAAAAAGTGATGAGTTTTCACCTTTACCAGACGTCCCTTATCCAGAGCAACTTACATTTTTATACAACTGCGCAATTAAGGGTTAAGGGCCTTGCTCAGGGGTCCAGCAGAGGCAGCTTGGTGGACATAGGAATCGAACTCACAACCTTCCGATTGGTAGCCCAACACCTTAACCACTAGGCTACCACATTTTTCTTTGTACTTCTGCTATTTAACAGACACCTTTACCCAGAACAACTTACATTTTATTTCAATTTATATAAATAAGCAGTTGAGGGTTAAAAGCCTTGCCCAGGGGCCCAGCAGGGGCAGGTGGGTAGACCTGAGATTCAAACTCACAACCTTCCAATCAGTAGTACAACACCTTAACCACTAAACAGCCCTCTCATCTCATCTAAAACATGTTTAGATGAATGGACAAAGATGATGAATGGACACAGATGTTGACACTAACCACTCATGTGAGCTTGTGTATTGTAGAAAGCAATTTTGTACAATTGTTCAATCTCAGTGATGCAGGAATTAGAAAATATGTGGGATGTGGCGTCACGTGTCTGAGAGGAAGCACATGCTAGCTCTCACTCTGGATGGAAAGAAGAAGCGCTTGCTAGGGGGTGGGAATTGGCATAAGAGCAAATTGTGGGGAAAATTACACGTTACACATGTATTGCAAACATATTACTACACATATTGCACAGTTTTTTTGAAGCATAATTACACACATCTGAAAATATCCACACTGTTCTGCTGACAATCTTGCTTTGCATCTTCATATATTTCTATATAGTTTCTTCCTTTCGCACCTGTATTTTTTCTTTTAAAATTGATTGAAATTCTAACATATTCATATTTTTTTATTTATTTATTTATTTTTTTTATCTTAAATTTTTTTTTCTTATTCTTACATATTCTTACATATCCTTTTTTTATACTAACTGATTTATATTTTTATGACACGAACAGTCGAAATCTACATCCCGGACTGCGGATATGATAAATAAAATTTTAGTTTGAAATTTAAAAATTGGAAAATTTCGAATTCAAATTTTCTTTGTCACCATACACGTACACATTATGATACGAAATGCTTTATCCACGATCTGGGTCATAAAAATACAATCTATACGAATAAAACTATACTAGAAATAGAAGTCCAATAAACTTATAATTAAAAAAATTCACTTTTTAATTCATTTTTTTCACCTATAGAAGTAAAAACGATAAGAAATATATGGAAAGCTATAAAGATGTAAATATGAGTGCAAATCAGTAGAACAATGACTATTAGGAATAAAACTATGCTAGATTTTATCTTAACTAAAGCACTTAAAAAAATAGATTGTGTTTAAATATGTACTCACAAACTTTTATTCTCCATGCGTCAAATTCACCACTAGTTTGTCTCATCGGTTGAGCGCATGGTGCTAGACGTACTGTAAAGGGTTAATGTAAAAGTACAAAACAAAACACAGCCACGTCAAATCGTCTTATTTATAGTCGTAAACGAACCAGCCATTTTTTTAGTTCACGTGACTCCCATTTAAACTCGGTCAGCCCGACGTTCTAGACACTGCCAAACAAAAACTACGAACCTCAATCCTAATGAAACAATGAAGCAACTGTCGCCACAAGCTAGAGAGATTTTCTCTGGCAGCCGAATGATGAATAAGCAATTCCCTGTTGATGCTCATTGTTTGTCTTTTGACTGTTCTACAGTGTGTATGTGCATAAACCATATGAAAAGCACATCGAGCGATGATAGACTCTGAGGAGACGAACGCACAGCGGCCCGTTCGTCTGTTAAATCAGTCAGAAAATCACGGATTTAACACATCGCTGAAAAGTCACTGATCGGTGATACATTGTGACTTTTCTAATCGAATTGCTCTTTTAAAGCCACTTTTCTTGAGGAACAAATTGGGATTGTCCTTCCAAGAGCCAGCTCTTAGATATTCTCAACATTTCTGTCATTAATATGAAAACGGGTTCCGTAACTAACGAGACTGTTATCCAAATCTGAAAAATCATAATGACGCACATGCAGACCTTTGTGTAATATTATTACTGTATTGTTTCTATTTACTTTAATACCTAAAGATTCTAAGAACGCTGAAACAAATAATAGAAATTGTGTAATAAAGGGCATCTAGAGGCAGCTGAATGTTCTGTACATTATATAGATACACTATATTAAACAATGAAGCTATACCTCAAGGGACAAATCGCTACAAAACACATTTATTCCTGCTTGATGTTACAACAGAAAACCGAAGAAAAGACTAAAATACCAAAAATACATAAAGAACAAATGAATAAAGTGGTTAGGATACTGAACCACATGCCTGTGCACTATTCTACACAATTTTGCAGTATAAATGTGTAGTAGGGGGCATGGTGGCTTAATGGTTAGCACGTTTGCCTCACACCTCCAGGGTTGGGGGTTTGATTCCCGCCTCCGCCTTGTGTGTGTGGAGTTTGCATGTTCTCCCCGTGCCTCGGGGGTTTCCTCCGGGTACTCCGGTTTCCTCCCCCGGTCCAAAGACATGCATGGTAGGTTGATTGGCATCTCTGGAAAATTGTCCATAGTGTGTGATTGCGTGAGTGAATGAGAGTGTGTGTGTGCCCTGCGATGGGTTGGCACTCCGTCCAGGGTGTATCCTGCCTTGATGCCCGATGACGCCTGAGATAGGCACAGGCTCCCCGTGACCCGAGGTAGTTCGGTAAGCGGTAGAAAATGAATGAATAAATGAATAATGTGTAGTGTGTTCACAGTGAGAATTCAAAGTACACTTCAAATACCCGGATATTTATATTTATTTATTTATTTATTTATTCAACTAAAAATAATCTTAGTGCACTCAGCAATCGCAACTTTGGTTACGTAACGGAAAAGGGGCGGGGCTACCAGTCACTGACAACAGATGAGAAAAAATATTCAAGATTTAATATTCAAGCCAACAACATGCCGAAGGCTAAGATATCTTACAATTTATTATTATTATTTTTTAATTGATTTATTTAGTGACATATAAAAAAATCAGCTGGCAATGTGGCATTACATGCATTGATGGTCTTTTGCCTTCAAGTTAGCTCATCATTGCATTCCCTCTAATCTAAACACAACGTTTTTCTTTGGTAATGATGCACTCGTTTATTTTGCTCTTATCGGTGATATGTTGATGTAAGTAAAAACAAACTGTGATGATAGTCCCAGCTTTTGATTCCTTTGATGATGACTGGTGCAATCTATGTATATTTTTTGTACTTACATTTTATCAATAACACCAAAGCACAATGGAGTAGAATACTGAAATAGGACAAATAGAGCAAAAGGAGATAAAACTAGGACAAAAAAGTTTGACATTACTTGGTACATTTGTACCAAACTAGACACTGGTGAGAACAGTAATCAATAATTAAAGTGGTGAAGCCTAAACGACCCAAAATCTAAAGTAAACCAATTTAGAGGCTGTTCTAAACATATAACTTGAATGACATTTATACGTGCAAATGAAATTTTGCCTAGGATATATTGCTCAGTGCCAGTCATTGATTTCTCTCTCTTTCTGTGCCAGGTGGTGGGTCAGATCGACAAGCTCACAGCGGACTTTGACTTCGACCCAGAGCCAGACGAATGGACAGTGGCAACGGCAAGCAGCACGTCGAGTAGTGAACGTGGCCTCACCGAGGCCTTCAGGCTCGACTTCCTCAGCCACGATGTGCTTTCCGACGCCTGGGATTTCTGCGGCTACCGCAAAACGGCTCGGGAAGAAGACGAGTTGCTGGAAGAGGAAGAGCCGGGAAGCTCGGCCTCGGCCACGCCTACGCCCACCGTCAACACATACTCGCAGATGAACGGTGGTCTCCCAATCCCCAACGGACCTCTGATGGTCACTCCAGACTCTTCCAGCGAGGAGGCATCGAGTTCCACGCACAGTCAGAAAACATCACGCACCTCCGGGCCGAGAGAACGAGTTCGCTTCAGCGACAAGGTCCTCTACCACGCGCTTTGCTGTGACGACGACGACGAAGACCTACCAGATGAGGAGGAAGGAGGAGAGGATGAAGATAAAGTGGACTGCGGGATGCCAGACACGGACAGCGAACCGAGCCCTTTGGCTTCTTCGCCTATCCCTCCTCTGTCCTCCTCCAAATGCTCAACTACTCTTCACAAATGGCGGGAAACCTCTTCGGCGGGACCGTCGCCCGTTAAAATGGCCATGCTCGGGCCACACACGCTGCCTAGAAAGGGTCCCTTAAAAGCAGGCAGCAGGAAAAAACTGGTGCGAAACAGCAGCACTCAGACAGTATCAGACAAAAGCACGCAAACAGTATTGCCATACATCCCAGCGAAACAGAAAAGCAAGGAGCCCTGAAGAGACCTTCAACAGAAAAGTCAAAGCGAAGCTGAAAGAATATTAGAGTGACTGTATACTATTTATTATCAAATACCTAGATACTAGATTAAGACACAAATTAATAAATGAATTACTAAATAAATAAATAATATATGGGAAAACAACCTGACAATCTTTGAAGTCATTCTACGGCTCAGGAAGGAAACAGGGGGCCAATTTGTAAAACATGGTGCCAACTTGTGAGAAAAAGATCTCACATATTTATTTAATAATGCTCAAATATAAAGGTCCTCAACTACCGTGCCTGCTACGCATAATGAATAACTGCTTAAACGTCATAGTCGGTTCATTTTTGTCTACTGGGGTATTAATACTAAATTCCTGCATATTTATATTCAGATCTCAGAGGTAACAATAATAAAGGCGGAAGCCCCGTGGTAAGACTACTTAAGCAGCATACGTCTCATACTGGCGCTACACTAGACTCTTATACAATGTTTATTTCAATGTGTGTTTAAATATTCTTATTCCTATATCATCATAGATGTCGTAGATCATTTTTATAATCATCTCCCGCTTTTATCTTACATCGTATGACTTTTTTAATTTTAGAAAAAAATTTCATATTCTTCAGATATTGTTTTTTAAAAATGTGTTTTGGGCTTAAAGGCAAGTAATTGTGATTTAAAGCCAGTCAATACAGAATTTGGATATTCTGTGATCTCAGAAATGAATGCAAAATCAAGAAAACCGTGATATTTGCACGGAGATCGAAGCTTTTAAAATTACCACAGATTTTCCGCAGGTTTGGGTGAAGACACGTCCACATGTGTCTCGAGTCTTAACACGAGCACAGCTATCATAAAATGTAAATACATACAGTACTGTGCAAAAGTTTTAAGCAGGTGTGAAAAAATGCTGTAAACAAAGAATGCTTTCAGAAATATAAATAATGAGTGTTTATTTCTTGTCAAATTGAGAATGCAAAATCACAAAATGCAAAGTGAGCAAACAAAAGAAAAATCTAAATCAAATCAATATTTGGTGTTACTTCCTTTTGCCTTCAAACCAGCATGAAGCGATGGCACGGCCCTCACAGAGCCCTGATCTCAACATCATCCAGTGTGTCTGGGATTACGTGAAGAGACAGAAGGATGTGAGAAAGCCCACATCCACAGAAGATCTGTGGTTAGTTCTCCAATACTGTATATCAGCCGAGTTCCTTCAAAAACTGTGTGCAAGTGTACCTAGAAGAATTGCTGCTGTTTTGAAGGCAAAGTGTGTTCACACCAAATATTGATGTGATTTAGATTTCTCTTTTGTTCATTCACTCCATTTTGTTCATTTATGAAAATAAATGTTTAACACTTCCATTTTTGAAAGCATTCTTTGTTTACAGCGTTTTTTCACACCTGCCTAAAACTTTTGCACAGTACTGTATGTGTCCTCAGTGGTAGGAGTTTAGAAGAAGAATCCTTTACTTGCAGTTTCACTAATTCAAGTAGATCTATGCAAAAAAAAGTGCATTTTTTTTTTCAAATGCTGCAACAAAATCAAGCATTGTTTACAAGAATCAGAAAAAAAACTCCTGAAAGTCAAATCCTGGAGCTACTACAAAGCGGTGGTCCAGATGTTACCGTATAACCCCATTTCAAACGTTTTCGCTCAAGAAAAGTCTGGTAACCTTTAAGATGCAAATTGCATGCAAATTGCACCTAAAAAAATCAACTTTAGTTCTGACTCTAAACTTTCCCAATATAAATATTGACATGTCTCTGTATCTCTTTGAATATAACCTAATTTGCACAACTCAGTATACAATTTGTGTTTCACTGTCATACTTAGCTGCCACCTAACAATACGGTGGTTTTAATGCCCACTAAACGTACTGCAGTATATTATCCTGAGCACTGATAGAAGAAAAGCAAGCTGACCTTAGACCACTGCTGTTGCCCTTGATTTTTACAAACCATTCCAGCAATGAATCCCTTCATCTTCTGCTCAGTTTGAAAATGGTTAGAGGGCTGAAAAACTGTATTTTTTTGAGTACGTCCTCTCCTCTGTGACATTTAGCGAGTACCACCAACCCCCCACTCCACCACCCTCTCCATGAAGTTGTAGGCCAAGGTTGTTGGGGGCGACGACTTGAAACCCTGAGCACAAAGCCGAGATGCAAAAGGTTATGTCTCTCCATTCGGAGGCCCAGTGGGAAGTCGTGACTCAATAGTACTGTGTTTTATTCACAGGGATGATGCCAATAGCGTCCGATCGATAGAGTTGGTTCAAGGCCCAGCGAGTGGGCTTCTACTCTGTGTGCTCAGAGATTCTTTAACAAAACCCACCTCTCTGTCAGAGAGTTTGGTATTTAATCTATGGGAAAAACGATCTGGAAGTGAGAACTAGTGAGATAGTGAGAAGAAGTGAGATACAGAGAGAGAAAGAGAAACTGGGGAATACTATAAACGAAAGGCAAAGTAGCCCTTTAAAATAGCTTTTGAAGACAGATTGGCCTTAATTACCCCCCCTCCCCAAACATGATCATTTTCGTCCAATCACCTAGTGCTGAATCATCTCCCAGGGGCAAGAGGAAGGAACTAGGTTCTCCCCAGTGATCTATAAGTATAAGCTCCATCTTAAAAGGTTTTATGCAAGCAGATTTCACTACTCAGCAGAAGTACAGGAGTGTCCTATTATTTGAGCCAAGCAACAATAACTGTTCTTAATTTAATCAGATTGAATAAAAAAAAAAATATCCCACCAGATTTCCATTGCAAGCTGTGGCTTATTAATTGGAACGCAATGTGTAAACTCCTTGAGCCACCATGGCTCCCATGTGATCATTTCTAAAGAAAATCTTTGCTACTCCCACTTATACTGCCATGAAAAGCTGAGAGTATGTTTGGGATTCACATGGAGCACAATTGGAAGCTCTATAATACTCATTAACCCATAAGGAACTTCCAAACTGACTATTAAAACTTCAAATTCTTATGTATTATATTCAGATTTTGTTCAGAACTTGCCTATAAACAAACATCCCAGAAATCAAATACACAATTTAACTTGATTGTGAATAATTATGACGGACAGATATGAATCGTTAATATTTCAAATTCAGTGTTTGGCAGTTTGGCAGTCCACTGGCAATTAGAAGGCAGTTATCCATAAGGTTTTACTTACAGTAATATTCAAGTAACACTAAAGTACTAGTTATTGTATTGTTAGTTATTCCACTTAGTTATGTAACCAAATAGAATGTAACGTTATACTGATTATATACGCATTACACAGAATAATAAGTATGTGATGCAAGTACAGTGTTCCTTCATTCATACTTAGTAACTTCCTGGTCAAGGTCAGTTTTAGTCAGGTTTTGTGTATATATTTTATATTGTGGGAAATATATATAGTTTTTGTTTTTCTGTGTTTGTTTTTTTATATATTTTTTGGGGGGTGGGGTGCAAAAAAACCCTTTGTGAGCAGAGTAATAAAGGGTAATAAAAACAAACAAACAAACAAACAAACAAACAAACAAATAAATAAATAAATGTCCAGTGCACATCTCGAATTGAATCAAATTATGAACCGTCAGTGTCAAACCATGCTGACAGTCCTGACATGTTTTCTTCTGTTTTATTTATGAATTTTTTTTTTTTTTATATGATGGCATGGTTCATTAAATTATATAAACAAACAAACAAACAAACAAACAAATAAATAAATAAATAGGAGTAAAAAAAATTATGAATCGTCAGAGCCAAACCATTCTGACAGTCCTGACGTTTCTTCTTCTGTTTTTTTTCCTTCCAATTTTCCAGTTTCTCTGGTGACATAGTAGTATGGTTTATTAAATAAATAAATAAATAAATAAACCTTCAGGTTTAGGCCATGGCCACATTAGGATGCAGATTCCTCCAAATTCCTTAATTGTTGTTTTTCAATTTCAAGAAATAAGTGAGAGAAAACATAAATTGTATGCAAAATGAAGAAATGTTTTTAAAATATTAGATCAGCCTTTGACGGCTTATTTGGATATTTCTCTATGGCTTTAAGAAACTCTTTAAAACATATCTAATGTATTTCCACCTCTGCTGATTTGTGTAGTGCAGGTTAATCCTAAAGGACATGTTAAATGTGTTTACCATGAAGTCGTGCAAAGGAAAAAACGAGTCTGATGTACATCTGCAGCACACAATTTTCTTGCATCTAGCAATATAGGTTTTCTAAAGTGTACAGATGGAGGAGCCAAGTGACCGACTGCACAATTTACCATCTTGATGAAATACCAAACACTGTTTATGTAGTCACGGTGACAAGAAAACGTGATAATCTTTTAGCAAAAATTGAATATGGGGCTTCGGCAGACACGAGCAAAGCTGCCACAGAGGTAGACATTTTGCTTACATTTCCATTTGTCTTGTGCGTTTAATGTCAGAGACGCTCTGGGAGAAGTGTGCATCGAATAACAATCAAAAAAAATCACACCCAGCTGTTCTGCCTGTCATTTCTTCAGTTAGATTGAGGACCAATAGGTCAGCAGAGGCATTAACATGAACAAACAAAGCGGTAGCACTGGCGCACAGAAAGCGCATCAATCACTGTGAATGGAAACAAGGCCAGACTCTAAAAGCCTTGCTTTGGCCACTCGTTACGCCCATCCATGTTTTATTTACTGATTGCTTTTGATTTTTTATTTTTTTTAAACATATGGGCCTGTATTCAGGAAAAGTCTTAGTGTAAAAACTGACAAAATTCTAAGAAAATACATAGAAATGTGGGCATTTCCCATTAAGGTGAAAAATAAGATCCTAGTAAAGATAAAAGTTATTCACAAAGCATCTTAACACGTCAGATGCACACAGACGTTTAAGAGGCTTAAGTGTTTCTTTAGGAGAGGAGAAAAAGACTGAAAGGTGAAGAAGAAATATTATATACAACATTTAATAATGTATAACGTATAAATTCCGGGGGGCACGGTGGCTTAGTGGTTAGCACGTTCGCCTCACACCTCCAGGGTTGGGGATTCGATTCCCGCCTCCGCCTTGTGTGTGTGGAGTTTGCCTCGGGGGTTTCCTCCAGGTACTCCGGTTTCCTCCCCCGGTCCAAAGACATGCATGGTAGGTTGATTGGCATCTCTGGAAAATTGTCCGTAGTGTGTGATTGCGTGAGTGAATGAGTGTGTGTGTGTGTGCCCTGCGATGGGTTGGCACTCCGTCTAGGGTGTATCCTGCCTTGATGCCCGATGACGCACAGGCTCCCCGTGACCCGAGGTACAGTAGTTCAGATAAGCGGTAGAAAATGAATGAATGAATGTATAAATTCCATTATATAATTGCTATAGTCTCTATGACATTTCGGCTCTGTGTCGGAGATGTTTACATTTACATTTGCATTACATTTATTACATTTATAACATACAGATGTTCGAACATCTCTAATATGATCGGTCACGAGCGTAATCCCTACACGATATATACTGTAGACTCAAATATCTTAACATAGAGACAAAGTGAAGGTTTATAATAAAAAATAACCAGATTTTAAAAGCAGCCTTTTTTTTCAATTGAACAACCAATCACAGTCTTCAAAAGAATCTGTTCTAGAACAGGGTTAAGCCCCGCCTCCTCCCTAAGATAAAAATGGTTGTATTTTCCTTGTTCAGAGTTGCTCTGAGTTTGGTCCTGAATCACTCTTAAGCTAAGATTACTAGTTAGAAATTTTTAAGTTAAATTAGGAGCTAAAAATGACAAAAATGTATTCTGGATGAACGATAAATTCGATAAATTCAACGTCTAAACCAGCGGTCTCCAATCCTATCCACAAAGGGCCGGTGTGGGTGCAGGTTTTCATTCCAACCAAGCAGTGTTAATTTCGTCACCTATTTTTAATTTAGTCTTAGTCTTAGTCTTGTGCCAAATCTCCTTATTAGTTTTAGTCATATTTAGTCGTACACATATCTTTTTTGTTAGTCAAGTTTTAGTCGACTAAAAGTCTCGTCATTTTAGTCTAGTTTTAGTCAAAAGAAAACTCAAGGTATCTTAGTCAAGTTTTAGTCGAGTAAAAGTCTTTTAATTTTAGTCTAGTTTTAGTCAAAAAAATTGTCTTTATTTAAAATAACACATTATTACTGAGATTATTACTGATAAACATTTCAGTAAAAAAAGTGTTTCACATATGTTTCACTCGAACTTGACCGCACATCACATTTTTTACTTTATTGATACTGCTTTTAATCGTAATGCAAAGACCGGTCATCGGGACATAAGCTGTCATGTACAATAAAAGAGCCTGCGCAGAGACAGGAAATATAATTTAACACAAAAAGCCACCTAGGATTTTTGTGGCTCAGGATAATTTTTAAATTAAAGGATTTTTGTGGCTCAGGCTCAGGATTTTTTTTATTTATCTTTTTTGAGCGGCGTGTGGACGAATTGTTTCTACGCACACACTAAACAGCGCGAAGCCGCGAACTCGTTCTGAATATTTTAAAGGCGTAACAGCTGATGAAAAAGCAGAGACAATTGTAGACGAAAATGAAGAGATTTTATCTTAGTTTTTATTTTATACAAAACATTTTCGCCTCATCTTTTTTTGTCAACAATAATGCATGTTAATTTAGTCTTAGTCAGCGTTTTTGGACAGTGGTGCAGTCTTGTCATCATCTCGTCTTAGTCACGAAAAAAAAAGGTTGTTGACGAACATATTTCGTCTCGTCTCATCTCGTCTGACGAAATTAACACTACAACCAAGCAGAAGCCACACCTGATTCCACCTGTTTAATCAGTTGTTCTTGGCTTTTAGTAGACTCTGGTGTGGCTTCTGCTTGGTTGGAATGAAAACCTGCACCCAAACCTGGTCTAAACAACGATGACCTTCATTCATTCATTCATTCATTCATTCATTTTCTACCGCTCATCCGAACTACCTCGGGTCACGGGGAGCCCGTGTCTATCTCAGGCGTCATCGGGCATCAAGGCAGGATACACCCTGGACGGAGTGCCAACCCATCACAGGGCGCACACACACACACTCTCATTCACCCACGCTAGGGACAATTTTCCAGAGATGCCAATCAACCAACATGCATGTCTTTGGACCGGGGGGAGGAAACCGGAGTACCCGGAGGAAACCTCCGAGGCACAGGGAGAACATGCAAACTCCATACACACAAGGCGGAGGTGGGAATCGAACCCCCAACCCTGGAGGTGTGAGGCGAATGTGCTAACCACTAAGCCATTGTGCCCCCCATGAGGACCTTCTGTTTGTCTGATAAACTTAATATCTCCTAAGAAACAACTACTTATGATTTCTGACTCAATACACACTTTGCTTGTAGCGAGCAAAAACACAGCCAGTGTTTTTTTTTTAGCCAGTTAAAGCATATAATGAAGTGCAGGTTAGTGGTGCAAACTTACTGGAAAGTACTGAGAGTTGGGCAAAATGTTGGAGAATATTATTAACTAGTGTGAGACAGATAAGATGAAACAACATTTCAGACTTTAAAATTTCACCTCTTCAAGGCCAGCATTAACTTCTATCATTATTTGTGCAGTGTGTATCTGCTGTTTGAGTAGGAGCGAGATGTTTGCTTTTTATGCTTGTTCTTTTGTGGAATAAAAAAAATATGATCTTGGGTAAAATAAAAAACACATCATTTCAAAATGCAACCCTTCTTTTACATCATCCTTGGCCTTCATCGGCAGCTGAAAACTACACAGTAAATCATAGACTACATTAACCTGAATAAATTTGGAACTGAAAGTGGATAAAAATATAATATCGATACATAGATATGCAAGAAACATAGAAACACTGTTAAATTTTTCTGAGTGATTGAACTGACGGCTTCGATAACACACGCAATAAGAACACTGTTCAATGTTCCTGAAATCAAATGCTACCTTCTTATATTTTTTCTTATTCAATATATTTAAATTGCATCTAATTTGTTTACATTGTTCACAACTGACAAAAAAAAAAACAGCCATATGTCATTGTATAGAATTAATATTTCATTATTCGGGATTAAGGGGGGCACGGTGGCTTAGTGGTTAACACGTTCGCCTCACACCTCCAGGGTTGGGGGTTCGATTCCCGCCTCCGCCTTGTGTGTGTGGAGTTTGCATGTTCTCCACGTGCCTTGGGGGTTTCCTCCGGGTACTCCGGTTTCCTCCCCCGGTCCAAAGACATGCATGGTAGGTTGATTGGCATCTCTGGAAAATTGTCCGTAGTGTGTGATTGCATGAGTGAATGAGAGTGTGTGTGTGTGTCCTGTGATGGGTTGGCACGCCGTCCAGGGTGTATCCTGCCTTGATGCCCGATGACGCCTGAGATAGTTCGGATAAGAGGTAGAAAATAAATGTATATTTGGGATTAATATCATTACTCTGGCTAAATATGTTGTGATTTAAACAGAGTACATTTTTTTTTTACATTAATATCTCGTTATTACTTAAATTATTATTCAGAGCTATTATCTTGTTATTAGCTTGCTATTTTGACATTAACTTAAAGAGTTTTAATATTTAACTCTCTACAATTTATTAACCATGTTTGCTGTTTATATGTTTATATTTGCAAATTTTAATGTAGTGAAATTTCAGTTTAATTAATAGTCCAATAGTGCTGATATTTTCAGTTTTGTGTACATATTTTTATTCTTGTGTTTTTTTACATGATTATTATTTTTTTAAATAGACATCAGGAAACAGGGAAATAGGTCTTTAATTTAATTTAAGTTTGCACCTGTCCAACTGTTCGTTAATGCAAATTTCTAATCAGCCAATCACATGGCAGCAACTCAATGCATTTAGGCATGTAGACATGGTCAAGAAGATCTGCTGCAGTTCAAACCGAGCGTCAGAATGGGGAAGAAAGGTGATTTAAGTGACTTTGAACGTGGCATGGTTGTTGGTGCCAGACGGGCTGGTCTGAGTATTTCAGAAACTGCTGATCTACTGGGATTTTCACGCACAACCATCTCTAGGGTTTACAGAGAATGGTCAGAAAAAGAGAAAATATCCAGTGAGCGGCAGTTCTGTGGGCGCAAATGCCTTGTTGATGCCAGAGGTCAGAGGAGAATGGCCAGACTGGTTCGAGCTGATAGAAAGGCAACAGTAACTCAAATAACCACTCGTTACAACCGAGGTATGCAGAAGAGCATCTCTGAACGCACAACACGTCGAACCGTGCTGTACCTCCGAGGCGATTGGGCTACAGCAGCAGAAGACCACACCAGTACTAGTAAGGTGTACCTAATAAAGTGGCCGGTGAGTGTGTGTATATATATATATATATATATATATATATATATATATATATATATATATATATATATATATATATATATATATAAACATTTAAAATATGTGTATGAGGAAAATGGTCCATTGACTGATTTAGCCTTACTGGTAAACAAACCGTTAACGTGAACGCATTGAAAGGAATGACGATAAACTTTAGCGTAAATAAGAGTGACATGTATCCTGTCCCTATAAAACTAAAGCACCAAAAGCGACGGCGACCGCATTTCCGACACCCGGTTCAGGTTTGACGTAATTGGACGCTGACAGAATTTTATGTTTTACATTTACATGTTCTTTTTGGTTCTGTACTCCAGAACACTGGATTTGAAAAGAAATAATACCCGTGTGGTTAAAGTGCTGAATGTCAGCTTTAATGTCAGCATTGTTTCATTTCAAATTCAGTGCGCTGGAGCACCAAACTAAAAGAACAAAAATTCTGTCACTGTCCAATTACATACAGAGTGCGCCGTGTGTTACCACTGTCTGAAATGGCTCTCTGGAGTCAGCGCGGCCTCCATCAGACGCTCGCAGAATGATGGAGGCACATGTCACACAGACATTAGAGGTCACTCCTCTACTGAATTGTGGAAAATGGATGACAGGTGTGTGTTTTGCTTGGCGAACGGGACTCTGTGAAGCAGAGAGCTCAATACAGTCACACTGATTACTATGGATTGGCTGGCTCGCCAACGCTACTCAGGCTTGATTTGGTTCATCTCTGTCATTTATGTCCTGCTGAAACCAGAACAAACTATTTCTCTTCTTCTTTGCTCGCTCTGCCTCATTTTTTTCAAGCCATCAGATAGACCATGGAAATGTCTCAGGTAAGAACACTTTGATGTTATATAGAAGTGGAACAGACATAATAGAGTATACAATTGGACCTCGGGGTTGATTTGTTGAAAGTGTCATTTAGAAATTATTCAATGTTTTCATGAGACACATGACATGTTTTGAAAGGGCAAATAGCTCCTTTAAATTGTCGCTGTTGCTGTCAGGATCCAGCCCTGACTTTGGCTACGTGATTTTGTTCACGTTTTGTGTTCACGTGTCTGCCTCGCCCTTGTCTCTTCCTGCCCGCCTCTGCACACCTGTTCTTTACGTCTAATTGTCTTTTGTATTTAACCGTGCTGCGTTGCCTATGGCGGCGCGGAATCCGAATCATGTCAAGTCTTGTCATGTCTTTGGTCGTGTCTTTGTTCCTGTTTTGTGTTTTTTTAGTTAATAAATCCAGTTTAGTTTAGCTATCCTGCATTTGGGTCTGTTTTTATCCCATTATCGCTGACAGCAGGATAGCAAGACCCAGCAGGATAGCGTCAGCCTGGACCGGCTCTGTGGGAGTATTTTTTTTTTTCTGGACCTTTTTTTTGGGTGCCATCGGTCCGCATTTGTTCCAGTGAGGGTCTCCTTCCTGGATGGAAGGAGACAGACCCGTACGCAGGATAGCTTAAAATGAAAGGGGTTTAATAAATGAGGAAGACAAAGACAGAAAAGACGATAACTGAAACAATACAAATGACGACACTTAACATTGACTAGACATAACGAAGAGGTAAACGTAACTAATGATTCCACGCTGCCATCGGCAACGTGGCTCACTTAAATATAAAAAGACAAATGATGACACAATATGGATCAGGTGTGACGACAGGGAGGAGCAGACAAAGGCGGGGCAGACACGTGACAAGGAACGACAACAAATGCACATGGCCAAAAAGTCCGGGCTGAGTCCTGACAGCCGCTCTGCTTCCGGTTTTCCACGGAGGACGGCACCGCAATTCTTGCCGGTGGACGATGTCATCAGCCCGCTTTGGTTTTGTTTTTTCTCTCTGCCCTGCCCTTTCTCTCTGCCCTGCCCCGCACCTGTCCAGTGGGGGACGCCGCTTCACTTCCTGGTTTCCTGTGGAGGACGTAGCCTCACTTCCTGTCTGTGGGGGGTGTTGCAGGCCTGTATTTTACCCCAGGGATATTTTCGTTTATTTTTTGCTTCATGGCAGAGGATTTTTCCCCACCCTCCCCCCTTCCTGGTTTTTGAGACATGGGTCTGGCCGCGGTGTGTTGAGGGTTGTGCTCGGCCCTTCTGTTCGGCTGTGGACATTGCCCAGCCCTTTTGTTTGGCTGTGGACATCGCTCGGTTCTTCTGCTCGTCGCTCTGCCCTCTCTGGCTGCGCTGCCATGTGCCTTGCTCCCCACACCTGCCTCGCTGTGTGCCTCACTCCCCCTCCTGGATCTCGCCAGGATCGTGGTCCCCTCAGATATGTACGGGATTGGCACATCGGGAGCCGTGCCTCTGCACACCTGTTCCTTATGTCTATTTGTCTTGTGTATTTAACCGTCGTCTCGTGTCAAGTCTTGTCATGTCTTTGTTCCTGTTTTGTGTTGTTTTTTTAGTTAATAAATCCAGTTTATTTAAGCTATCCTGCATTTGGGTCTGTTTTTATCCCTGTATCGCTGACAGTTGCATCAGACTGCGGATGGTTTTTATTTGGTATTTGTAACTTGCTCGTTTTTTTATGAATTATATTCAACTCAATATTTTTCAATTCAATTTTATTTGTATAGCACTTTTAACAATGGACATTTTCTCAAAACATCTTTACAGAAAATAAGAAATATAGTACAAAAAGCTTTATATTGTACAAAGATAAACTTTAGACAAAAGTTCAAGATTAATATTAAACATAATTAAATGTGTTTGTATTTATCCCCAGTGAACAAGCCTGAGGTGACTGAGGTGACTGCGGTGAGGGAAAAACTCCCTTAGATGGAAGAGGAAGAAACCTTGAGAGGAACCAGAATCAAAATTGAACCTCATCCTCATTTGGGTGACACTGGAAGTGTGTGATTATAATCTGTTATAAACACCAGAGAGTTTTGTTATGAATAATGTCCTTTCTACAGTCATATACAGCCTGATAATTGTGTATTGATCAGGAGGTTGTTGTTATCAAAGACCACATGTAATTGGCATCTTCTCTTTGAATGTCCAAAATTATCATGAAGTGGAATTCAGCTGGAACTGATGCATCTCCAGATGTCTCAGGATATCGTCAGGCGGAATCCTTGTATCTCCAAAACCGTAAAAAACGCTGTACCTTATCTACAGTGCACAGGGTTTAGTCCACGTTGCAGTGGATTGTCTTGCGCTAAATTCCTGTCCTCAGACGAGCACCATTTTTTTTTCTTTGAGCCCAGTGTTTTGAAGACATTTACCTCAGAAGACGTGTTGATTCGTTGCGACTCTTCTTCAGGAGAAATATGCCGTGAAGCTCTCCCACGGAATGAGGAAGAGGTGGACAGTTGAAGTGTCCAATGGAGTTATGAGATTTGCGCTCAAGCTATTTTCAAGACTTTAGATTGGTTAATAACTTGTAAAAATAACAGACCCACGTGGGGACTGACCAATAGCATCGATATGTGAAAAAATGTGAAATTGACCAAATTTGGACATACAAGGTTTTATATATATATGTATATACATATATATACATATATATATAATCAGTTATTTAAGTAGTTATATATATTATGAAGCAGCTAACCTGCTAATATAATGAACAAATTACAAAATGCTACATCTTATTTTGATTTGATATCAAATATTTGTCTTATGCAAAAATACATTTGTAACTTTTTTTTGTAAGAATAAACAAACAAATAACACAACAAAATATGAAATAAAAAAAAAGAGCTTCATTTTTATAGGTAAGGTTTTTTGCTTCTACAATAATTCAAAGAACATAAACTGAATATTATCAAGGGTCTAAGAGACTAACGGATCTTCTGAAGCATGTGCTTAAAAGCGGTTAAATCACCGGAGGGTGTTTGAAAGTCCCAGCAAATTGGGTTAGACACAGGTCAGTGCAATGACAAGAATGAATCAGTGATGGCCTTTAATCACATTCTGTTTCAAGAAATCTGCTGGGTTAGGTTCGGTTTTTGATTTGTCATGAGGATTTATTTTGTTTGTATTTGAACTGTGTCAGGTTAATAGAGTTAGTGTGTATCGTCTCAATGCCAGTTGATGTAGAAGTTCATTTATTTCTTAATTTTTCATTTTATACTTATTAAGGTTTTTCTTTTCCAACACATTTCTAACCAACTTATTATTAGGCTTTGATCATTGTGCAGCTACACAAATCACTTTGTACCCCTAAATTGTTACTACAGAAAAGATAACATTAGAATTTATATTATTTTACATGTAATTAAGTTCTAAAGAAGTCAACCAAAAGAAAATTGTCACCTCCATCTGTCCAATCAGAATGCAGAATTCAATAAGCACTGTGGTACAAATTACAGTGAATGTGTACAACTGAGACACAGGTAAGCAGGACAGGACAGGACAGGACAGGACAGGAAAGGACAGGAAAGGAAAGGAAAGGAAAGGAAAGGAAAGGAAATGCTATGTTGTTATTTGCAGAGGGAGTTCTACACAAGGCTATATTCAACATCACTCACATTTTCAATGGGCTTTGTGAGTGATTCATGAAAAGCCTCAGTCCAGTTACTGATAAGACCTTCAGAGGAATGACGAGGAGACAAGGCAGGTGCTGTGGTCACATCACTAATGTTGGACTAAAGACTCTTTTCAAGGTTTGGATGTCAGGATCTGTATTAACCAAAGAACCCATTTAACCCAGACTTATTAATTCTATTAAATTGTCTTCGCTTTTTCTGCGCGGGGGTGCTGCAGGTCCGAGGCGGAGGATCCTTCCCCCCTAGACTGTTCCGTCAGTCCTTCCGGGCCTGAGTCCAGTGACATCCTCACCACGTTCGCGGAGGATGTCGTCATCCTGGTTGGCCCCCCTTTTTTTTTGGTGCCCTGCGGCATCACCCCGCACGTTTCCGGTGAAGGACGCCGCTCCGTTTCCGGTACAGATCCCGAGGAGGACGTCGCTTCACTTTTTCCGCGGGGGGTGCTGCGGGCCCGAGGCGGAGGATCCTTCCCGCCCTCCCGCCCCTTTTCTCAGGTCGCCGAGGCGGGGGTTTGGCCGCGGTGCGTCGGGGGATGTTGCTCGGCACCTCAGTTCGGCGGTGGACGTCACTCGGCCCTACAGCTCGGCTGTGGACTTCGCTCGGCCCTTCAGCTCGGATGCGGACGTCGCTTCGGCCCTTCAGCTCGGCTGTGGACGTCGCTCAGCCCTCTTTGGCCGCGCCGCCGTGTGCCCTGCTCCCCCCACCTACCTCGCCGTGTGCCTTGGCTCCCCTCGCCTACCTCGCCGTGGTCCTTGCTCCCCCCACTGGCCTCGCCGTCGTCCTTGCTCCCCTCACCTGCCAATCACCGTGGGCCTCGCCCCCCTTCCTGGACCTTGTCGGGTTTTGGCGCTTCGGCAGCCGCGCCTTAAGGGGGGGTTCTGTCAGGGATCAGCGCGGACCTTTGGACACGTGCGAATGTTTTTATTATTGTCACGTGTCTGCCACGCCTTCGTCCGCTCCTCCCTGTCTCCTCACCTGTTTCCCATCCTGTGATTGACTGTGTGTGTGTATTTATGTGAGCCGCGTTGCCGATGGCAGGGCGGATTCATTAGTGTATTTAAGTTAGATTAAGTTACGTTAGTTCCCCGTGTCGTGTGGATGTCTGTTTGTTTCCCTTGTGTATTAAACCCCTATCATTTGAAGCTATCCTGCCGACGGGTCTGTCTCCTTTCCACCGGATCCGGGGGCCTGACACTCCTCCATACATCAACCTTTCTAACACCACCATGTTTTCCAAATAAGCTTTTCATTTTGACAACTTGCAGCCAATGACCACAAATGCACTGAGACTATTTATTTTAGGCGGCGTATATCGATGGTGCACTCCGGCACGCTGTCAGTGGATACAAGACGATACCTTTTGACAGTTAAATATGTAGCTGTCTTTTGAACATATAAATTAATTTCCTTCTAGCTGTACTCACCCGAGACATTAAGTGTATCTGATCATTTCTCACCGTTTATATTGTGTGAATGTGACAGACGTTACTGTAGTTTCCTTCCAGACAGATCAGAAACACAGTCACAGGGCAGTGTAATGATGCTGTCATCAGAGTAAGAAGTTACATCATTTTTTTTTTTTTGTGAGCAAATCACAGGTATGAGTAGAACTAGTACATGTCATTTGTTTCACTATAGATGTTATACAACATACAAATTTCTGTTCATGCCACAAATATCCTTAGCATGTACAGTATATGATGTAATGTGGCATGCATATGTTCTGGGAATGTAAACAACTGTAAACATTTTGGAATGAAATATTTGGATTAATGTCAAACATTTGTCAAGAAACTTTTGTTGTCATTTCAAACATATATAGCTGACACGATGCATATTGGAATGAAACAACAATGAAACAACACAGAACTACGTGAAACAAACACAAAGAGCTACATAAAAACAACACAGAGCTACATAAAAACAACACAGAGCTACATAAAACAAAACAGAGCTACATAAAACAGCACAGAGCTACATAAAAACAAGACCGAGCTACATAAAAACAAATATAGAGCTATGTAAAACAGCACAGAGCTACATAAAAACAAACACAGAGCTACATAAATACAACTAAAGGGTACACGACACAAATCCAGAGCCACATAAAAATAAAGCCAGAGCTACATGAAACAAACACAGAGCTACATAAAAACAAACACTGAGCTACATAAAAAAACACAAAGCTACATAAAAACAACACGGAGCAACATAAAACAGCACAGAGCTACATAAAAACAACACGGAGCTACATAGAAACAGCACAGAGCTACATAAAACAGCACAGAGCTACATAGAAACAGCACAGAGCTACATAAAAACAAACACAGAGCTAGATAAAACAGCACAGAGCTACATAGAAACAACACAGAGCTACATAAAGCAGCACAGAGCTACATAGAAACAACACATAGCTACAGTACATAAAAACAAACACAGAGCTACAGTACATAGAAACAGCACAGAGCTACATAGAAACAACACAGAGCTACTGTACATAAAAACAAACACAGAGCTATATAAAACAACACAGAGCTACAGTACATAGAAACAACACAGAGCTACATAAAACAGCACAGAGCTACATAGAAACAACACAGAGCTTCATAAAACAGCACAGAGCTACATAGAAACAACACAGAGCTACATAAAAACAAACACAGAGCTACATAAAACAGCACAAAGCTACATAAAACAGCACAGAGCTACATAGAAACAACACAGAGCTACATAAAACAGTACAGAACTACAAAGAAACAAGAGAGAGAAACATAAAAACAACACAAAGCACCATAAAAACAACACCGAGCTACATAAAACAGCACAGAGCTACATAAAAACAACACAAAGCAACACCGAGCTACATAAAACAGCACCGAACTACATAAAACAGCACAGAGCTACATAGAAACAACACAGAGCTACATAGAAACAACACAGAGCTACATAGAAACAACAGAGAGCTACATAGAAACAAACACAGAGCTACATAAAACAGCACAGAGCTACATAGAAACAACACAGAGCTACATAAAACAGCACAGAGCTACATAGAAACAAACACAGAGCTACATAAAACAGCACAGAGCTACATAGAAACAACACAGAGCTACATAAAACAGCACAGAGCTACATAGAAACAAACACAGAGCTACATAAAACAGCACAGAGCTACATAGAAACAACACAGAGCTACATAAAACAGCACAGAGCTACATAGAAACAACACAGAGCTTCATAAAACAGCACAGAGCTACATAGAAACAACACAGAGCTACATAAAAACAAACACAGAGCTACATAAAACAGCACAAAGCTACATAAAACAGCACAGAGCTACATAGAAACAACACAGAGCTACTTTATAACAAACGCAGAGCTACATAAAAACAACAGCGAGCAACATAAAAAAAACAACACCAAGCTACATAAAAAATCTACATCATCTCTTGTCTTGTCTAGGTTTTGTTTAAATTGTCAGGATTGCTTCTGTCTCCTGAAAAATGGTTTAACTGAGTATATAAAATATTTTCTTGGTGTGTATGAATATATGTGTGGATATTTGTATGAATATTTGTGTGTATGGGGCATCACCTCCATGCGTCGTATTCCCACCTCACATCCAGCATTTCTGGGACAGGCGCTAAATCCACAATCACCCAAAAGACAAAGAAATTTAGAGATAAATGAAAAACACAGAATTAGCTAGCAATCTCTGTGGGAACGTTCATTAAACATTATTGCAGGGCAAAAAAAATCAAACAACAACCAGCAATCTACTTAAAGGTTGAGATCTAATTATTTAACTTACGCAACATGCTGAAATACTTTGCAACAACGGGAAAGATTAAACACTCGTTTACAAGACTGTGCAAATCTACACGCTGGAAAAAGTAAACATCAGGGAATTAAATGATAACAGAAACAGAAGTAAAAAGAAAAAAGTCGTATAAAGAAAAAGAAGTAAAAGAAATGTGGATGGGGAGTCTGAGTGTAAATAGTAGGGCTTTAGGGTTAGTTGACAGCATAATTTACCTCAGGTTTTCTGTTTTTACTTTATTGAGTAACAAATTCGAGATTTCTTTTACACAAAATGTTGTCAACTATCATCATGCTATTCTAAAGATTTTATTCTAAAGTATTTTATTCTTTATTCTTTGTACTTTTAATTTATACATTTTTTTGGAAAATTTTTTCGAAACTTTTACATCAAAAATATGTCAGCATCCGTGTCAATTAATGTGTATTCCCACTTGTAATATAAATATTCATTCATTCATTTTCTACCGCTTATCCGAACTACCTCGGGTCACGGGGAGCCTGTGCCTATCTCAGGTGTCATTGGGCATCAAGGCAGGATACACCCTGGATGGAGTGCCAACCCATCGCAGGGCACACACACACACACTCTCATTCACTCACGCAATCACACACTAGGGACAATTTTCCAGAGATGCCAATCAACCTACCATGCATGTCTTTGGACCGGGGGAGGAAACCGGAACCCCCGAGGCATGGGGAGAACATGTAAACTCCACACACACAAGGTGGAGGCGGGAATCGAACCCCGACCCTGGAGGTGGGAGGCGAACGTGCTTCTTGCTCAACATGTGTCTTATAATTTCAAAGACATAGCGGGGTGAATGTGATCACTAGCTTAGTGGTTAAGGTGTTGGGCTTCTGATTGGAAGGTCATGAGTTCAAATCCCAGGTCCACCAAGCTGCCACTGCTGGGCCTTGGAGCAAGGCCCTTAATTGTAGAAATGTAAACCAAATGTTAGCCACTATGGTAAATGCTGTAAAAGCACAAGATGCTAAATGGTTTCAGTGACCTGCAGTCTGCATATATTGAAGGTTACTGTTGAAGATAATATAGGTAATTTTAGATATTTTTTTCACCTGTGGAACTGTCAGTTATTCTGATTCACATTCACATGCTGACTGGGTCATCGGTCATTTTTATTGAGGGATTGTTCATTGCTCATTTTCACTGCTAACTCATATCTGTGTACTCTGATGTTCAGCAAATCTTCATCTGTTTAGCAAATTAATAATATAAGTAGGATATTATTAAAACCACCCATAGAACCACCCTGAGAGATGCTCACATTTTTCTGAACATAAAATGTGCAGACAATTACATTTACACTTACAGCATTTGACAGACGCCCTTATCATGAGCGACGTACAAAAGTGCTTTTAAGTCTCTATCATTGAATACATTACAATACATTTAAATACACACATACAACAGACAGGGGAGAAAGTGCTAGTTCAAGTATTTCATGAAGAAGTAGGTCTTTAACCGTCGTTTGAAGATCCCTAGAGGAAGTTCTTTCCACCACCTTGGTGCCAGAACAGAAGAGAGTCTTGCTGCATACTTACCAATTAAACTGTATTTAAACTTCCCTAGCCTTCCAGATATACTATATTGTAATATTAACTTTAGAGTGAATGATTTACAATATATTCCTTGATGAAAAATCAACATGGGGGGCACGGTGGCTTAGTGGTTAGCATGTTCGCCTCACACCTCCAGGGTCGGGGTTCGATTCCCGCCACCACCTTGTGTGTGTGGAGTTTGCATGTTCTCCCCGTGCCTCAGGGGTTTTCTCCGGGTACTCCGGTTTCCTCCCCCGGTCCAAAGACATGCATGGTAGGTTGATTGGCATCTCTGGAAAATTGTCCATTGTGTGTGATTGCGTGAGTGAATGAGTGTGTGTGTGTGCCCTGCGATGGGTTGGCACTCCGTCCAGGGTGTATCCTGCCTTGATGCCCGATGACACCTGAGATAGGCACAGGCTCCCCGTGACCCGAGATAGTTTGGATAAGCGGTAGAAAATGAATGAAAAAAATTAACTATGGTTGGCCTTTTATGTGCTCATGCTTTACACAGTGTTGACGGCATCTGACAAAACTAATTGTTTTAAAGGCCCTGACCTGCCACGCTACAGCCACCACCATCCAGAGGGGCTAACGAAGGAATTTCACCAGCTTTAATTTCACCTTTGCTCCCCTGGAGTTTAATTAATTCATGCAATTATGGCTTTAATTGGACATATTTACTAGTTTCATAGATTCCCAGCAGCACAGAGGGTCATAAGCCTGTCAGGGGTTTCTCCTGTGTAGTTTTTGCTCTGCGCTGTGTCACAAATACATTGGAGCAGTGATCGTTCTCAAATGAGAGTAATTAGTCAAATGTCATGTCCCATTCCCACCTCTCTCCATGGCTTACTAGCATAGTAGCTCAGAGGTAAAGCTAAAAGATTAATAGCTGTGGAATTTCATTAAGTCATTTGCTTGGGGAGCGCAAAAATATAGAGAGAATGTAATTAAACTCCAGCCATTTGCTTTAAGAGACCTTAACATGATCTGTAGCAGCAGAATTTTTATTTATTTATTTATTTATTTATTTATTTATTTATTTATTTATTTATTTATTTATTTAACTTTTCTGCTTTGGCACTGATTAACAAAGATTTCCGATAGCACTTATATAATACAAATGAGTTAACTAAGCTAATGAGTGAGAGTAATGTGATAATAAAATGGTCGATAACCAGCTCACTTTCCACATGGAAAATTATAGCAAGATTGCAGGGAGTGAATTAGAGAACTGCAATAATTTGGTGGTACGAATAATTTGCAATCCCAGTTGCAAGTAAACAAACTTAGAAACTGGGCAAGAAAACCCGCTCGAACAGCCAAGAAGACTGGCTGTTTAAGGGGAATCCAAAAAGCAAAAAAAAAAAAAAAAAAGACATTTTCATGGAACTTGTATTACATCATTTGAAAGAATGAAGAATTCATGGCAGTTATTCCATCTTTTTAAAATCACAAAAATGATTATTATTATTATTATTATTATTATTATTATTATTATTATTATTATTATTATTATTATTATTATTTCTTTTTATTTTTTTTACTTTCTTCTTTTTTACTACACTTTTTGTCAGGTAAATAAAGTCATGACATTCATTCATTTGTTAATATTTGATTGTTTGAGGCCTTTTAATTTCTATAATTTTATATAACTTTGTACCAAGTTATGCAGTTTATTTTAGAAGTGATATTAAACTATTATTAGTTTTAAGTTAAAAGAGATTGAAATATTTCAAACAGCAAAAAATAATTTAAAAAAATAATATTTTATTTATTTATTTATTTGTAATCAAACATGGTGGTTCATATTCTTAGTAATAATTTTAATGCATGTCAGTGTTTTGTAGAATTCTAGTACAACTCTATTTTCAGCTTCAGTAAAGATTGCCATATTAAATCTGTTTCCTTTTTTATGCTGTGTAAGCCAGACTCTATGGCTCCATGCAATACGTCCAGACTAGTGACATTAAACTCACTAAACTGATCCAATAAGCCACACTGTGAACACTTTGAAAGCATAAATGACTCAGTCGAATCATTCGTTCAACCCCTGAACTAAAACTACCCAAGATCATCACAACAGTTGTTGATAGCCAGATGGGGGAAAGACACACACACAATAAATCATAAATCCATAAATCATAAACCACTAATAAGCTAATAAGAGAGATTGTTGTAGCTGGTCATATTTTTAAAAACTTACATTTGTCTGAGGGACAAAACATGAAGAAAAACGGTCAGATTTTGAATTTTTTTACTACATACAATAGTTTAGATTAAAAAAATACTTACTTGAACTGAATTCACTCACTCACTGACTCACTCATTTTCTACCGCTTATCCGAACTACCTCGGGTCACAGGGAGCCTGTGCCTATCTCAGGTGTCATCGGGCATCAAGGCAGGATACACCCTGGACGGAGTGCCAACCCATCGCAGGGCACACACACTCTCATTCACTCATGCAATCACACACTACGTACAATTTTCCAGAGATGCCAATCAACCTACCATGCATGTCTTTGGACCGGGGAGGAAACCGGAGTACCCGGAGGAAACCCCCGAGGCACGGGGAGAACATGCAAACTCCACACACACACAAGGCAGAGGTGGGAATCGAACCCCCAACCCTGGAGATGTGAGGCGAACGTGCTAACCACTAAGCCACTGTGTCCCCCTTGAACTGAATTCAGAGTCTTGATAAATTGAATCGTACTGTTTTAATTACACTATTCTGTATAAACTCTAGAGATGCATGAAAATAGAAGTATTTGAGATAAATAAAACAAGCACTAAATCACTGAGATCACATTCCCGTCAACCCCCGCACCCCCCACCCGCACCCCGGAGTGTATCTCTAACTTAAAAGCTGGAACTGTATCTGGTTTTTGATTGGCGGATTGGATAATTGTATAAATTTGAATATTTTAGAGAGTCAAGCCGTTGGAAAAGAGACATTTTTTTTTTTCATTTGCAAGGGAACAACATTTAAATCTGCTTCTATAAAAGCTTACTCAGGCCGACAAACATGCTAATTTATGTGGCACAATTTGGACTTATACTGTCAGGTCTTTGAAAGGACATTATTTACATTGACATTATTTCTTGTCCAGTGTCACCCAAATGAGGATGAGATTCCCTTCTGAGTCTGATTCCTCTCAAGGTTTCTTCCTCATAACATCTCATGGAGTTTTTCCTTGCCAGCGTCCCTCCGGCTTGCTCATCACGGATAGATTTTAGAAAGAAACAGTAACTTCATTTTAAACTTTAAAACTTTACTTTGTTTTTTTTATACTTCTGCTTTGTAAAGCTACTTTGTGACAATGTGAATTGTTAAAAGCGCTATACAAATAAATTGACTTGAATAGAGTTCAATAAAATGTTCACCCTTTCAACTCCTCCCTTTACCTGATGAATCATAGATTAGATTCATTCGTTCAAAAGGACAGATCTAAAGAACCATATCTGTATTGAACAAACTTCCTGTTTCCTTGCCACAACACTTTAACCTAATAACAAGGATCAGTATTTATACAGAAGTGGTGAGACCAGGGGGGGCATGGTGGTTTAGTGGTTAGCACGTTCGCCTCACACCTCCAGGGTCGGGGTTCGATTCCAGCCTCCGCCTTGTGTGTGTGTGGAGTTTGCATGTTCTCCCCGTGCCTCTGGGGTTTCCTCCGGGTACTCCGGTTTCCTCCCCCGGTCCAAAGACATGCATGGTAGGTTGATTGGCATCTCTGGAAAATTGTCCCTAGTGTGTGATTGCGTGAGTGAATGAGAGTGTGTGCCCTGCGATGGGTTGGCACTCCGTCCAGGATGTATCCTGCCTTGATGTCCGATGACGCCTGAGATAGGTACAGGCTCCCCGTGACCCGAGGTAGTTCGGTAGAAGATGAATGAATGGTGAGACCAGCCATGCTGTATGGTTTAGAGACAGTGTCACTGAAGAAGAGAAGAGGTAGCCGAGCTGAAGATGTTGAGGTTCTCTTTGGGAGTGACAAGATTGGACAGGATTAGGAACGAGTACATCAGAGGGACAGCTCATGTCGGATGTTTTGGGGACAAAGTTAGGGAGGCCAGATTAAGATGCTTTGGACATGTTCAGAGGAGGGAGAGTGAGTATATTGGTAGGAGAATGTTGGACATGGAGCTGCCAGGCAGGAGGCAAAGAGAAAGGCCAAAGAGGAGGTATATGGATGTAATTAATGAGGATATGAAGCTAGTGGGTGCAAGTGTTGAGGATGCAGAAGATAGGGATAGGTGGAGAGAGATGATTCGCTGTGGCGACCCCTGAAGGGAAAAGCCAAAAGAAGAAGAAGACGAAGAGTATTTATGCAGAAAATCCTACTTGGAGTAATAACCTAATAAAAGAATTAAGATCCTCATCTCATCTTTGCTCACATCAATAATCTGGATGAACCACAACAAGCCAAACCTCACACTGCTACAGTATGATTTGTGAGATGTCTTCTCGACTCCTCAGTCACTCAGGAAGCTCACCTCAGAGTGTACCTTCACAGGTGTGTGGCATTACCAGTATATATTTTTTACACTCACACCATGCTTGAGATGATGGTTTATTGGCCAATTCAAACGTACTTCACCTCTGTTCATAAAAGGACGTGCCAAGATTCTGTCATCGTGAGGAACTGGAAAGCTTAAAATGAACTTTAGAGCCGCGCTGCAAAGCAATCCTTTAGACAAACCCAGAGGCCACAAATCTTTAGGACTATAATAAAGAGGACAGGGCACTTTATTCTAATTTTATTCTACTGTGCTAGATTTATATATGATAATAGCTCGCTAAAATACATAATGCTCGCTAAGTAGTTATACTTGATGTTTTGACATATGGATAATTTTTATAATTGTTAAAAATGGATCCCTTGTGGGTTTGTTTTTAGTGTTCTGTTTCTCTAAAGCTGTGTTTTATTTTACAGTACACCACAAGAGCTGAGGACTTTCTCGAACCTTATTGGTCCAAAGATTGTTGATTTTTTTTTTTTTTTTTTTTTTTTTTTTTATCATTGTTATTTTTTTTTACAACTTGAACAGTAGTTCCAGCTGGGATTCATATCACAGGATTACATCCGTGCACTCGTACGAATGCGTTCTTATCTTTCTAAAGGAACAGCTTACAAACAGGGACTCGGATGGAGGAAGCTCCTCATAAATGGATTGAAACATGCGTGTAATTGGTGATATGGTGAAAATGTTTACTGAATATCTGGAATCAGCACTTTCAAACAACCAGACTGTGTCCTATTGTTAAAACAGGGAAGAAATCAGGATAGACGACATTGTGGTATCTGTGGTATCGTTATAATGGTTTTGTGTTCGTATTTTACAACAAAATGAGGCGGAAGAAAGAATTTTTTTTTTTTTTTATAATTTAAGTGGTAACGATTCTGCATTTTTGGAGAAATAAAAAAAAAGTAAAAAAAAGACTTCAGGAAAATAATCAACTTCCTGGTTTGTAAGACGGGGAGAACGGTGGCTTAGTGGTTAGCACGTTCGCCTCACACCTCCAGGGTTGGGGGTTTGATTCCCGCTTCCGCCTTGTGTGTGTGGAGTTTGCATGTTCTCCCCGTGCCTCGGGGGTTTCCTCCGGGTACTCCGGTTTCCTCCCCCGGTCCAAAGACATGCATTGTCCGTAGTGTGTGAATGAGAGTGTGTGTGTGTGCCCTGCGATGGGTTGGCACTCCCTCAAGGTTGTATCCTGCCTTGATGCCCGATGACGCCTGAGATAGGCACAGGCTCCCCGTGACCCGAGGTAGTTCGGATAAGCGGTAGAAAATGAATGATTTGTAAGAGCAACTCCACACCACCCTGTCACTGATTATTTTCCTACACCGGCATACCTCGCCGTGTTTTATTCCATACACACACATGCATTTTACTGAGGCTTCTCACACCACTAGGCTCTATTGTTTGGCAGCATTTGGAGCGAGTAGCACTTGGCAGGATGGAAGAATACATTTCTGCTTAATTAATCCTATTCCTTACTTTAGGTATTAAAAAGCAATGGTGTGTTTAACAACTTTCTGTGACGCTAAATGGGCAATTAGTCACAGCCTAATCATTTTTCATACACTTTATGGATATGTTTAAGTCGTGGCTTAGCCTCTCTGATGGACGCCTTTGTTTCCTCTCCTCGTCTCGTCCCTCTTTTCTCTTAGCGTCGAGTCGTTCCCCTTGGAGCTTTATCACCACGCACACCGTGGTGTGTGAACGCTTTGCATGTTTTGCTTCTGATAGCTCTGATAGTAACGCAGCACTAGGTGTTCATTACTGGGTGTGATGGATAGAAAATCCGATGCTTCTCACTTCTGTTCTCAGCAAAGCAGCATGATATCCAGACGGGAGGTCTGACTATTAGAGTAACCTAATTAAAGAGGAGACAAAATAAAAGCTGTGGCTAATGCTAAATGGAGCTAATATGTGCAAGAGATTGCTTTCGGGTGTTTGTCTCAGGCCTAGGGAAGTAGTCAGACGCTACAGATCAAGGTGAATGAGGACAACAGGATTTATTTATTTAGTTTTTTTTTTTTTGAGCTATCGTTGCTTTTCTTACTCATCCCTTCACTTAGAGTTATAAAGACAGAATATTTTTTTAATAACATTAGCTTGAAGTATTGCATTATTTTTTGGGGATGAGGTAGCTTAGTGGTTAAGGTGTTGGGTTGCTGATTGGAAGGTTATGACTTCAAATCCCAGGTCTACCACAATCCCCTGGGCAAAGCCTTTCTGGATAAGGGTGTCTGCTAAATGCTGTAAATGAGATAGATCATTTTTTTTTGGGCTGAGCATCACAGGAATACTCAGTGAGAAAATTCTGGCACTACCAATGCTGGTTTTTGTTGCAATGGTACTAAATTAGCCACCGCATCTGAATCCGCATCTCAGAATCCAGCTCTCATGTTCACTTTAATCAAACACTCATTTAAGGTAAGGTAAGGTAAACTTTTATTGTCCCCAGTAGGGAAATTTGTCTTGGGCCATCACCCATGCTGCAATCATACAGAACATACATTAGACATATACAATTCACAGGATATTGAATACATAAAATAGCAACTATGTCCTTCCCCTATTTAACAACTTCACCGACACTGGGATAAAAGAGTTTTTAAATCTATTTAATCTGCAGCGAGGAACCCTGAACCTCCTGCCAGAAGGCAACAACTCATACTCCGTATTCAAAACATGGGAAAAATCACAGACAATTCTCTCAGCGTATCTTACAGTGGCAAAATTTACTGTTTATAAGAGGTGTGTCTCAGTGTGTCCCTAGCTTATGAATCACTATATACACATATACACTAGGTCAGGAGCTGGTAAAGACCCTAGCTCAATACACATTGAGAAACCGATGGCAGCGACATGACTTAAGTTCTTGCATTGTAAAAACATCACCATTGCTTTTTCTCAATATTAAAGGCATTAGTTTTTGTTTTTTAAATCCATTCTGAAAAATATGTTATTTCTTCTGTCTCGTGTCCTTGGAACATTTCTAGGCAGTTGATTAAATACTTAAAATTTAGATTCAAACTAAAATTAAAGACTTTATTTAGATTCAAACAAACCATCAGTAAAAATCGCTAATGTAGCTAATCATCTAAGTTCTACAACAATCTACTTGCATTTGTAGAAGTCTTCAATTCCAGCATTGATACTTCCTGTTTTTTGTGGTGCATTATGGGATACTTTTAGGGCGTGAACATTCTAGTGCAATGAAAGGATATTTTGATTGAGAAAGAAATAGAGACAGCTTTTAAAATGGCCAAATCCCTGATCAGTGCCCTGACTACTGAACTATAGAGCTGATTTAGACGCAACCAAGGACTCGTACGTATTTGTGCGAGATGTTACGAAGCCTTTAAATTACTGCTAGTCTTCCTGGTTTCCTGGCCTCATCTTTGATATTGATCATCTGATCCTGAAGATTTTGGATTACGTCTATATCTTGTTTGCTTTAAAAATAAAGCTCGTTATGTCCCCAACATCTCCAAGCTCGACCTACAAATAAACAATCTTTTTAGTTGGAAATGAAGATATAGTGATGAGATTTAAGATACACATGGTTTGAACCCCAAAAAGACACAAAATTACTTAAAAAATAAATTAGGAAATAAATGAGAGAAGGATTGTCTGGCACTGATGTATTTCAACAGCTACAACAAGCCCAGGCTATAAATAAAAGCAATTAAATCCAATTGCATGTCTTTGAAAGCCAATTGAAATATCCATCTGCAAAATTAGAATATCTTATCCTGCGCTCCACCATGCAAAGCACCAGTAATAGGCTCCTCTACCCTAATGTGTTTTCGCCACTGTTTTCTAATCTAATACACTGATCATTTGCCAAAACTTTTACACGTGACTCTTTTGTCTTTCATAACGCTGCAGTTAGTTGCATGAAACCTGACATATTTAAAGCACCTTCATGTCTTCATCACTCCTCATTCTCTTGAGCTAGATGTATAAGTGCAAAGTAAATCCCCCATGCTTAAAATATTTAGGCCTGAGAAATAAAGTCAATCCGTAGAACATAATATATTCCAGACTTAAATGGTGTGTGTGATTTGGCGACTCCAGTTGCAAAGTAATTAACTAATCTGATTAGTCCACAAGCTCACTTTTCATCAAATTCACCACAGCAATGATTAAAGTGGAAAAGTAAGTGCTATAATCAGAGTTAATTGACACCCAGGTGGAATTCCTGTTCAATGTCAGATGCTCTTTCCTATTAATTCATCTATGAGTGTGCTTGGGCCATCAAAAGTGACGCATGTGCGTTGCCAAACACCCAGAAATGGACACATTGCCACATTATAGATCGTTACCAATGACTGGCTAAAGAAGCAATGTTTATAGGAGGTTTATTTGAGGGGGTTGGTCTGGTAATGATTCGTCTCTAAACCACTAAATCATTTTTTGCTTCCCAAAAGCTGCCTGCTTGAAATTGAAGTGTTCTGAAAGGATCCAGGATTGTATCCTGCTTCAGTTGTAAGTCTCTGGATAAAAGAGTCAGCCAAATGAATGAATATAAAATGGCATATAAGGGGGGCACGGTGGCTTAGTGGTTAGCATGTTCACCTCACACCTCCAGGGTTGGGGGTTCGATTCCCGCCTCCGCCGTGTGTGTGTGGAGTTTGCATGTTCACCCCGTGCCTCGGGGGTTTCCTCCGGGTACTCCGGTTTCCTCCTCCGGTCCAAATACATGCATGGTGGGTTGATTGGCATCTCTGGAAAATTGTCCGTAGTGTGTGTGTGTGCCCTCCGTCCAGGGTGTATCCTGCCTTGATGCTTGATGACGCCTGAGATAGACACAGGCTCCCCATGACCCGAGGTAGTTCGGATAAGCGGTAGAAAATGAATGAATGAATGAAAAATGGCATATAATCGTACAGTCACTGTTATTTTGCAAAGACAGACAACTTTTGGGTTATTTGGAAAGGGGAGTGTGTCTAAACTATTTTGCTTGTTTTCCGGCAGTCATGACGTTTCCTCATATTTACAGTGAACAGGTCAACGACAAATAGATGAATTTCAGCAATTGGTCGATATTTAATTGTACTTGCCGCAATCCATAGCTGCTACAGTATTAAAGGTACAAGCTATTTATTTATTTAATAAATAAAGAAAGTGCTACTGTACAAGTCCAATATCAAACATGATCTGTAATGTAATTTGCTCTGACTAATGTACCTCTGCCATAACTGGTCAATATTAAAAAAAAATATCTTATTTTTCTCTTTTAATTACCCATTTAATTAGGGAGAATCTGGATTATGGCTTGACCTTTTCAGACTAGTGCCACACCGAACAATGAACAACACCAGTAAAAGTTAAAAGATAGCGGTTTTTATAGGCTTCAGTGAAACAATGTCTGCGATGTCCATGGATGTGACATACTGTATTTGAAGGTGCATTTATATTTGTGGGAAAGTTGGCTGTCAAAATAATTCAAAACAAAAATCCAAATACAACTGGCAACGATGTACCAAGTGTCGGAGAACCACAGCAGGTGAGAAGACAATAAAGTCCCCAAAACCCCCAAAGGGAGCAATGTGTTGTATAGTTTCAAAGAAAAACAACAATTTTTGTTGTGGTGGTGGTTTCAGTATATGAACTACCTCGTTGAAGGTATACAGTTGGACCTTAATGATGACTACTGTATATTATTTACTACAATTCACTTAAACAGTAACAAGTGTTGTGAGCTAAATCCCAGGCTTACATTGGCAGGGATTTATCACAGGAATGGTTCACAGTGTATACATACTATATATACAGTGTCGTAGAGATATTTAGGGTTTATAGAGATTCTGTAGATACAATTTAAAAAATCTCACCTCTCCCTTGTAAGCATGAGTTGTAAACCTTAATAATATCAGTGGACTGCTCATAAAGTCATCTATTGCTGAACAGATTAAAATTTCCTGACAAAAATATAGATGCGTTTTCAACTCAATCCCGGCCCTTTGTGTGTACATAAATTCTGCACTTCAACCTACTGCTGGTGGATTCAGCTTTCCTCGCTCATGTATTTAACGACTCGTTTTCTTCATGGCTCGCTAAGCACTCCTTATCCACTTAGGAATTTCTTGAATCATTTTTGGAGATTCAACAGGGACAGTTAACATTCAATCAGTGACAGTAAAGCTGTCCGCATCTATCGGCTTAAAAAAATACAAAATCGATAATGTGTAGCGTTTAGCTGAAGGACAGTGAACTTTGTGGCTTGGTTTTCACACACAATACCATTCGGACATTAGAGTCAATGGAAGTATATGATTACTTGGAATAAGGAAGACAAAAAAAATGGATATACACTTTTTTAAACAGATGTTACTTGATTAGCATTGGTAACAAAAATGATTAATTTGGGGGGAAAATAAACAAAATGCCTCAAATGGCTGAATTGTGAAATTGAATCATCTGTGAAATGTAAAAAAAAAAATAAATTGTAGGCCACGTTTTTCCCATAGAACCCATTTCTAATGGAATAACCTATTTATTTATTTATTTATTTATTTATTATTTATTATTATTATTATTATTATTATTATTATTATTATTATTATTATTATTATTATTATGTAATTTGTATTTATTTATTTATTTTACATTTTTAAGATTTCAATTGTTTTATATTACAGTACATTTAGTGCATTTGCATTGTGTCGTAGTTTAGTGGTTAAGATGTATGACCACCAATCGAAAGCTTGCCAGTTTAAATTTCAGGCCCACCAAACTGCCAATGCTGGGCCCCTGAGCATGGCCCTTTATTGCTCAGTTGTATAAAATTACGTAAAAATGTAAATCTCTCTGGATAAGGGACTCTGCCAGATGCTGTTAATGTAAAGAAAGTTTGTCTCAGTTCAAACACCAAAGGACAGAGCTATTAAATTAGTTTGTCATGGGGACCAGTTCATGAAAAGTATCCCAACAAAGTGGCCAGAGAGATATCGATTGCAATATGAGTGATGACACAACAACAACATAGGAGCCCCTTTGCTGTATTTTTTGCATCATAAGTCACCCAAGAAAGCTTATTTTCCTACATTTAAAGGTGGGTTGCACATTGTTTGAGAAATGCTTCAGAAAACTGAGTCGGGCCGACAAACAAAACAAACGCGTAGCCAATGTCAATTTGCAGCGGAGAGAGTGTTCAGTGCGCATGTGTGACATTAGCAGAAAGCGATTGACATGGCGGATAAAAACGAAAAGCGAAAAAAGGCTTACGATAAGGCAAGAAGTAGGACCCGTGTTAATATAGGATCAGCTTTCCAGCGCTGGAGAGAACTGAACGTCTTCCGCGTGAAACAGAGCTAAACCTTTCACGGTACAACACACAGTACTACAAAAACACATTTGTATTACCATAGTATTACTTATTGAGTTCATTTATTCATAAAACTTTTCCCCTCGGTCAGCTGCCCCAGCAGGTTCCGCCATAATAGTTATCTGGGTTACGTATGTATGTGTGGGGCGGAGCTATCAAAACAGGGGTGACACCCATTTGGGTTAGGGGTGTGTTTGTTTTGGTAATTTCAAATGTCAACATTGGCTTTAAAACATCGTACACCCCACCTTTAACCATGCTTGTGTATTTTAAAACTGCATTACAACATCAGTGCATTGTAAGACACCCAAGTGGAATTTTTTCTGTATTCAAATGGTTAAATCAGAGAGCCATAACACGCTCATTTAGACTGAGACTTAAACTGAGTGCACATAGCAAAAAAGGTCACAATATAGAAAATAACATTGTTGCATGGTATTTTCTGTCAAAGTAAATGATTTTAGTATGACTATTTAAACAACAACAGCCAACTCATTAATTGACAAACATTTAGGTTGCTTTCTAATGAGAGAAATGACATTTTTTATATTTTGAATTAGCAGTGAAATCAGGTCTATATGTTGTCAGAGCAATACACAGACAGTGGTGTAGGTTCAGGGCTGTGAGGGATGTGTGATTACTCGTTTTAAGGACAGTCATGGGCGAGAATGACGATTCGCTCGTGTAAGTAGAGCTAGAGTAGTAGAATAGGGTTAATGTTGTTTCTATGAATTTCCAGATTATTTGTCTGTGAAAATACTGAAGGAAGGAAAAAACACAGAGGAAATGATACTAACAAAAGTTCTCATCTGTCATGTCCTGTCCTGTCAGTCATCTCGTCTGACAGGAGATTCTGCTCGTGCCACTCACCTAACGTCACGTGACCCCTGCTCTGTGCTGTGACTGCGACTCGTGTTGAATGGAACAGACATGCATCACTTCATAACTTTAAGGTCCTTTGTCTGACTGAACTACATTTATTATAGAGATGTCTTTTTCACAGTAGGCTACACGAAGCCAATCAAAAAGCCCGGCTACAGGATGTCGAACCTCCTTTGACCATATGACCTCCTCTTGGAAGAAATTTAAGTGTTATGAATTTATATGTGGGGGGCATGGTGGCTTAGTGGTTAGCACGTTCGCCTCACACCTCCAGGGTTGGGGGTTCGATTCCCGCCTCCACCTTGTGTGTGTGGAGTTTGCATGTTCTCCCCGTGCCTCGGGGGTTTCCTCCGGGTACTCCGGTTTCCTCCCCCGGTCCAAAGACATGCATGGTAGGTTGATTGGAATCTCTGGAAAATTGTCCGTAGTGTGTGATTGCGTGAGTGAATGAGAGTGTGTGTGTGTGCCCTGCGATGGGTTGGCACTCCATCCAGGGTGTATCCTGCCTTGATGCCCGATGACGCCTGAGATAGGCACAGGCTCCCCGTGACCCGAGGTAGTTCGGATAAGCGGTAGAAGATGAATGAATGAATGAATTTATATGTTTCACATCATTTGTTCATCTTTATTAACAGATTCATCCTGGTCAGGTTTTCTGAATCCAGAGTCTATATTAGCTGGAATAAACACTGGCCATCAAAGAGTACCATGCCAATATATACACACACACGTTCCCACTTTGTAGCAGAGTTTAGTGTAGTCAATCCATCAACTAGTATGTTTTTTCTGAAGTCGGTGTAAACCAGACAGTGAAGAACAAGTGAAACTCAAATAGTAAGTAGAGCACGGGATCAAACAGGAACCCTGAAGCTGTGTATAACTGCTACGCTCTGCATGTGAGGTTCAATTTTTTTATAAATTTGTCACTTTGTGTGAACCTTTACATTCTGTGGATCAGGTCCAAATCACCTCCAAAGTACTTGCTTGCAGATTAAGTGAACTTTCTACTATGCGCCACAACACACTCTCTGCACCGGTCATGTGGCCTTTCTGTACGTCATCGACGCAGGCCGACCATCTGGATACTGGCAGGAGGGAACAAGAGAACTGATGAAGTAGAGAGGTTTTAAGAGAAAAAGAGAAGGAGAAAGAAGGCAGCATCTCGGTTGGAAACACTGTACGTTACAAAACCACGGAGATTCGGGTCCCTTTACTGACCTGAGAAATTTCTCTTCTGTGGAGGTTTTTTGAAGATAATGTAAATAAAGTTTCTCCTATCAAGTGGGGAAATAATAAGGCTATAACAATTTCACATTTTTTATGATATTATTATTAATAATATGTAACCTTGTGGAGATATTCAGACCTCCTGCAGCTATCGAAAGCCCCGTATCCGTCTCCATCTCAGAGCATATAGAATATATATTTTGCATTGCATGGCTGTAGGCGAGATTAAGGATTGTCTCTCCCGGGATTGCACTTAATGTAAAAATTATTCTTCAGCTACATTTTCCATCACAAGGAGTGACATTGCAGCTACGCTGATTCAGTGGAGCTGCATTAGAAGCTTCACTACTTTCTGCTTTGCAACAGCCGAGCGTTCACACCCTCACACACGCTTCATGCGCTGGACTCCCATTACGGCAGAAGATGACACTAGGGTCTAGATGTAACCAGGGATGAACGTGTTATTCAGAATGGACAGATATGGTGTGCTCTAAAAAGATTAAAATACAGACACAAATACTTTATATGGCATGCTGTTTCGTCTTTTTTTTTTATTGATTTTTTTTATTCTTTTAGAAGAAAGATTGACAAGGTGTCTGGTTGAGATTAGAGGACCCCAGGCAGGATGCTGCAACAGGCCTTCCAGGCATATTCTCCTCCTTCTTGCCATTATTTTTCAGATGTCTTTTTATAAAATTATTATAAGAAGCATATCGTCGCTGTCGGGCGGAAACCTCGTATGTCCAAATTTGGTCAATTTCATATTTTTTCACATATCGATGCTATTGGTCAGTCCCCACGTGGGTCTGTTATTTTTACAAGTTATTAACCAATCTAAAGTCTTGAAAATAGCTTGAGCGCAAATCTCATAACTCCATTGGACACTTCAACTGTCCACCTCTTCCTCACTCCGTGGGAGAGCTTCACGGCATATTTCTCCTCAAGAAGAGTCGCAACGAATCAACACGTCTTCTGAGGTAAATGTCTTCAAAACACTGGGCTCAAAGAAAAAAAAATCTTGACCCCCGCTAGTTCTGGTGCTCGTCTGAGGACAGGAATTTAGCGCAAGACAATCCACTGCAACGCGGACTAAACCCTGTGCACTGCAGATAAGGTACGGCGTTTTTTTTTCCTGAAAAATAACGGTTTTGGAGATACGAGGATTCCGCCTGACAGCGACGATATATATTTTACTTTATCTTTAGACAGAGATTACTGTATATAAGGAAAAACACCAAGCTATCTCATTTTAGTTAAAAGATCAGTTCCCTAATGCAAACTATAGGCATAAATACATTTGTGTTTTTATGAATCTGTAGTGTCAACTAAAGGGTAACCAGGGAACAGGTAGCTCAGTGGATAAGGTGTTGGCCTACTGGTCGGAAGGTTGTGAGGTTGAGTTCCAGGGCCACCAAGCTGCAACTCCTAAACCCTTAATCCTCACTTGCTCAGCTGTATAAATGTAAGTCACTCTGGATATGTTGAACGTCTGCGGTTAGTGTTACATTCTGCAGAACTGATGTACTGCTGCAGAAGCTCAAGATTTCTGATGTGATAAACCAAGATTTCATCACATAGGATACAACAAACACCTTTATTATGTTGGCTTTGTACTGTAGAAGCCAACATTCTGTTTTCCTATTTAAACTTGGACAAAAATTTATCAAGAGTAACTCCTCCTAGGGCTTTTGAGCCACATGGACCAAATTCGGATATGTTGTAGACGCTGGTCTGAAGTTTGTTGCTATTACTTTTATAAGCGATCCGAGTACCGGTACTTCCGGTACCGGGTCTCAAATTGGCCTTTTTCCCAATAGACTCCCATTATAAACTTTGGAGGTTTATAACTCGGCAAGCTTTCGAACTATCTACACCAAACTCGGCCAGCTCCTTTAGGGTGATACTCTGAACAGAATTTTAAATTGGTGTACCGACTGGCCTACCGGTTGTCCTGCAGCCCCGCAAAATCCTACCGGTTGTCCTGCAAAATCAAAAATTAGCACAACATGGACATGTGACATATCAAAACACTCAGCCCAATGTGGGGAACTTCCTCAAGAGTATTCGGATGACGTCACATTCTCGTCTCCACTTGCCTTTAAATGTTTTTGCACCCTAGATTTCTGTCCTCTTGCCTCCAAAAGTAACACTGATCCTTATGTCCACTCGCCTCCAAAAAACACCTTTGTGAATACTTGCTTTGTCAAAGCCAACATCAAAGTTTGTCATGACAAACTTTACAAATCTAGTCAAAATATTGCCTTTTATAGTCTGTCTATTCATAAGTCCAAAATATCAAGACTTTGGGCTTCATTTAAACGATCAGAAAGAACAGAACAGTGCTAAAACTTTCTGCCCAGATTTACACAACTTTCAGAAAAACTGATCTTCTTTAAATTCATGTGCAATGTTATGCTGGCCCCATTTAGCTGCTAAAACAGTCCTGACCCATCGAGGCATGGACTCCACTAGACCCCTGAATGTGTGCTGTGGTATCTGGCACCAAGATGTTATCAACAGATCCTCTAAGTCCTGTAAGTTGCAAGGTGGAGCCTCCATGGATCGGACATGTTTGTTCAGCACATCCCACAGATGCTTGATTGAATTGAGATCTGGGGAATTTGGAGGCCAAGTCAACACCTAACTCATTGTTGTGTTCATGAGACCATTCCTAAACCATTTTTGCATTGCGGCAGGGCACGTTATCCTGCTGAAAGAGGCCACATTCATCATGATATACTGTTTCCATGAAAGTGTGTACATGGTCTGCAACAATGGTTAGGTAGGTTGTACGTGTCACAGTAGGACCCAAGGTTTCCCAGCCGAACATTGCCCAAAGCATCACACTGCCTCCGCCAGCTTGCCTTCTTCCCATAGTGGATCCTGGTGCCATGTGTTCACCACGTTAGTCACCTGGTTACAGCTAATTTGCATTCATCATCCACAAAACTCCATAAAAGTTCAAGTTTACAGACAGCAGGGAACATGACATGAATGATGAAGGTAAAGGCTGAAAAGCAGAAGAGGGAGTTATTATGCCAATAAAATAGTTACAATTCTAAATTAGCTAAACCTTCTTCCTACATATAAAATCTTTACCCATTGGCATTAAATTATTTATTTATTTATTTATTTATTTTACAAAATATCATCTATGGACTAGTATGATGAAGTGTTTTAATAGACGCCAAAGCACTTTGCTCTGAATAAGAACGTCCTCTAAAATTCCTCTAAGTAATAAAAATAACCAATTTTATGATTTAATATGAAGTTTAGCAATTTTCAGTAGAATATGATTTTTTTTATTCCGCTTGATAAATGAGACCCAAAACGAGTAAATAGACAGATCCTACCAAAACAGCCAGATAAATCATTAAAATTACCAAGCACCAAGTGCCAACTCCTAGCCAGCTGAATCCTTACCAAATAATGTTAGCTTATTATCTTAGCCTAGAGTTACAGAGTTACAGCCTAGAGTGCTTCTCTTTTTCTACACACCTCAAGACATCTAGAGATGTATCAGCTCCAGTTGGATTCGGCTTCATGATGATTTTGTACATTTAAAGAGAAGATGCCAATTACATGTGGTCTTTGAAGACAACAACATCCGAATCAATACACAATTGCCAGACTGTACAGTATATAACTGTAGAAGGGACATTATTCATAATAAAACTCTCTGGTGTTTATAATAGTTTATAATCACACCCTCCAGTGTCACCCAAATGAGGATGAGGTTCACTTTTGAGTCGGGTTCCTCTGAAGGTTTCTTCCTCTTCCATCTAAGGCAGTTTTTCCTCACCGCAGTCGCCTCAGTCACGTCAGACTGGATCATCTGGGATAAATATAAAACACAATTTTAATATAAGTCTAATATTAATACTGAACTTTTTGAACTATTTTTTGTATAGTTGTTTTGAGACAAGGGGGACGCGGTGGCTTAGTGGTTAGCACGTTGGCCTCACACCTCCAGGATTGGGGGTTTGATCCCCGCCTCCGCCTTGTGTGTGGAGTTTGCATGTTCTCCACGTGCCTTGGGGGTTTCCTCTGGGTACTCCGGTTTCCTCCCCCGGTCCAAAGACATGCATAGTAGGTTGATTGGCATCTCTGGAAAATAGTCCCTAGTGTGTGATTGCGTGAGTGAATGAGATTGTGTGTGTGTGCCCTGCGATGGGTTGGCACTCCGTCCTGAGATAGGCACAGGCTCCCCGTGACCCGAGGTAGTTCGGATAAGCGGTAGAAGATGAATGAATGAATGAATGAATGAGTTATTTGATTATTCCTTAGTTATTTCATTACATTATCTTTACCACTTTCCATATGCTAGCGAGGTGAGGCTGCCTTTAGGGAGGTTTCCTGGTATGGCGCCGTACATTCTGAAATGGGGGTACATCCACTGGGGGTTTTCAGATAGTTCTGCACTTTGAGATTTGACTTCATGTTGGCCTTCAGGGGGCCTGCTTAAAGCTCAGAAAACAAGCCTGTCTTGTCTGTTCTGTCGCTGTGTAGCCGTGTGCTGGGAACGGGATCCTACAGGACACTACAAAAAAAAAAAATCCCACAAGCAGGAGGATTTTACTTTCATACATACCTTCAATGTACCTTTTATGTCGCATTGTGGATTGTCCTATTTCTTTTTGTGTTTTCCTTCCCAGGGACAACGTATGGAAAAAAAAGCATTTGACTAAATCTGACACTTTTATATCAAAAATATGTCAGCATCCGTGTCAATTAATGTGTATTCCCACTTGTAATATAAATATTCATTCATTCATTTTCTACCGCTTATCCGAACTACCTCGGGTCACGGGGAGCCTGTGCCTATCTCAGGCGTCATCGGGCATCAAGGCAGGATACACCCTGGATGGAGTGCCAACCCATCGCAGGGCACACACACACACACTCTCATTCACTCACGCAATCACACACTACGGACAATTTTCCAGAGATGCCAATCAACCTACCATGCATGTCTTTGGACCGGGGGAGGAAACCGGAGTACCCGGAGGAAACCCCAGAGGCACGGGGAGAACATGCAAACTCCACACACACAAGGCGGAGGCGGGAATCGAACCCTCAACCCTGGAGGTGTGAGGCGAACGTGCTAACCACTAAGTCACCGTGCTCCCCATAATATAAACACAGAATGGAAAATGTTTAAAAATATCACATTTTGCTGTTATGCTGATAATAATCACAGATGCTAAGACCTATTTGAGTCAGGCTTTCAGACCATTGTCAATACACATGCCTGTTTTTTTTTTCTATTATTATTATTATTTATTTATTTTTTGTTGCTTAATCCTCTTGCTTTTAATTAACTTAGTAAAAATCCTTAATGGTTCTTTTTATCTCCATTATCATGAAGCAAATCCCTTTAGCAGCTAAGAAGCATGTATAATTTTAAGGAAATGGGTTGTGATGCTTGGTGTCATCCACCTTTTGTTTCCTCATAAGCCGCAACTAAATAAGCGAATAATTAAAGATGCCAGGAGTACAGTGGCCTGTCAGTAGGAAAAAAAGCTCCAAATGATGAACATAGGAAAGAAAACAAAAACTTAAAGCGTGGGTAAACAATTCTCAGAGCAAAGAAAGAGTGGAATAACTAATGTAGGCTTGCGAAAAGAAGAGTTGAGTAAGAAATATTCAAAGGCAAAGACAAATGACTAAAAGAGATGGGTTTTAGCTCAGATTGCATTCTGCTGCAGACCAGATTTAGATGTTTTGTATATGCCCATCTGTTAGGTTTTTAGTACTACACAGCAAGATATAAAATGGTCCAAATACATATTTGTTTTCCAACATGCCGTCTATTTCTATACATTTTCGATGAGATTGGATTTTCAGAACCAGACAGGAGATGAAATCCCCTTTCTTTACAGAACCTGCCATGCTGGATCTGCGCTATTTTATATTTACATTTATGGCATTTGGCAGATGCCTTCATTCAGAGCAACTTAAATGTATCTCATTTTATACAACTAAGGTGTATTTAAAGTGAGATTTAAGCAATGGAATCTTGGAGGTCCTGAGTGGTCCAGGATCTTTACCACTGAGCTGCCACTTTCCTTTCATATCCTGGGCTGTATGGTGTGACAAAACCCACCATAGTGCCATTTGTGTTTGATAACATTTAAAAATATGTATATACAGTAAAGGCCTAGGCAAGGCTTAGGGGTTAGAATGTTGCCCGGGGGGGTAAAGTGGTTCGATTCCAGCCGCCTACCTGTACATGAAGTTTGTATGTTCTCCGTCTGCCTTGTGGGTTTCCTCCAGGTATTCCAGGTTCCTACCCCAGGGCAAAACCATGTGCTGTAGGCTGACTGGCATCTCTAAATTGTTCATTGTGTGTGATTGTGCCCTGTGATGAATTTGATCCATGTCCAGGGTTTCCCTCAGATTGTACTCCAAGGCCCCTTGGACAGACCCCAGAACAGAAGCCTTTATTTTGTCACATATACATTACAGCACAGTGAAATTATTTCTTCACACATGCCAACTTTGAAAGTTGGTCACCCATGATACAGTGCCTCTGGAGCAGAGTTAAGGACCTTGCTCAAGGGCCCAACAGTGGCAGCTTAGCAGTGCTGGGGCTTGAACTTCGATCTTCCGATCAGCAACCCAAAGCCTTAACCACTTGAGTCACCACTGCACCACCAGGCTCCACAGCGACCCGGTGTAGAATAATGGATAGACAGATGTTTAATAAAACCTCTATAGCACTTTCTAAACAACATTTTATTTACTGTGTCAATCCAATATACGTAATGAGATTTCACTTTAAAATCATTAAAATACTTCAAAAGAAAAATGATTAGATTAGAATCATCCTTTCCCATTAGTCCTCCATTCTAGGTTCTGAAAAAAAAATTGTTCCACAACATTTCCTTAAGGTTGATTTCCACAATTCAAATGTTCAACAGGGGGGCACGGTGGCTTAGTGGTTAGCACGTTCGCCTCACACCTCCTGGGTTGGGGGTTTGATTCCCGCCTCCGCTTTGTGTGTGTGGAGTTTGCATTTTCTCCCCGTGCCTTGGGGGTTTCCTCCGGGTACTCCGGTTTCCTCCCCCGGTCCAAAGAAATGCATGGTAGGTTGATTGGCATCTCTGGAAAATTGTCCGTAGTGTGTGATTGCGTGAGTGAATGAGAGTGTGTGTGTGTGCCCTGTGATGGGTTGGCACTCCATCCAGGGTGTATCCTGCCTTGATGCCCGATGACGCCTGAGATAGGCACAGGCTCCCCGTGACCCGAGGTAGTTCGGATAAGCGGTAGAAAATGAGTGAGACATATTCAACAGAAATCACGGGAAGACGAAAGTTCTGTCATTCTTTTTTCTTTTCAGTGATATTGGGATGCTGAAAGCCAAGGTCACTTTAAAAGGACCAAATTCTACATTGAAACTAAACTGCTTGTGTTTCTACCTCATGTTACCTCAAGACATTTTTCCTGGCCATCTTTGCCTCTGGCTTGCTATTATTTCTATTCTGAATTTTTTCTATTTCTGAAAGCTGTTTTGTGATGATATCCATTGTTAAAAACACTACTAATAAAACGTAATTAAATGTGTTATAGTTAAATAAAGCAGAGATACATGTACATTTCTCACTATTAGACTGATTATTAGAAAGTTTTTTTTTAACATAAATATAATAAAAATGTACACACAAAAAGTAGACACATACACGGTATAGTATTTATAATATATTCTCATATAAAGGCTGAAAAATTATTGTATCAAGAACAACAGTAATCTTATTGTAGTGGATTGGTTACAGTTCTTTTTCTTTAAACAGTCTATTACCATTTAAAAAAAAGTATTTTAAAGTGTGTTTAGTATTTAAAGCCATAATTTACGTAATTTAGGAAGAATTCTCACTATTCTGCTGATCAACCTCCCTGAGCATAGTCACATAAAATGCAAAGAAGGCTAAGATAGAAATTAAATTCAAGGTCGCTGTCAGTGCTTGTAATGATAACAAATGAAGATGAAGTGGTATTTGTTCTGCAATATAGAATCGGGGTGAGAATCCTTGGGAGAAAAGAACATAAAACAAACTCTGCAAGAGTGAGTCATATCCTGGACAAGAATGCTCTCCGCCTCAAGAGTGAGCAAATGTTAACACAAGTTACCATAATGCCTTACCTTGAGCACTTGTAGGATTTCCTATCATTGGTTTTACGGATGAAATTGAATGATTTTTCTTTTTTTTCTTTTTTGGTGCGAGAAAACAGGTGAGAAGTTATCTTAAAGGTGATAGTAATAGAAGGTGATCTTTTTGTTGAAGCAGGATAACATCTAAATTGCCCTTTAAAAAGGCCCTGAATACTGTATACAGTATGAGATTCAAGTTAAACCAGTGTCAAAATCATGTATTTTGGAGAATCTGAGTCCTATCTCTAAAGAACTGGCTGCAAGAAGCAACATGATGACGTGTCAATCGATTGACGGACACCATGTCATTTAATTTATTTAAATAATTGCTATTTCCAGGGGGCACGGTGGCTTAGTGGTTAGCACGTTTGCCTCACACCTCCAGGGTTGGGGGTTCGATTCCCGCCTCTGCCTTGTGTGTGTGGAGTTTGCATGTTCTCCCCATGCCTCGGGGGTTTCCTCCGGGTACTCCGGTTTCCTCCCCCGGTCCAAAGACATGCATGGTAGGTTGATTGGCATCTCTGGAAAATTGTCCGTAGTGTGTGATTGCGTGAGTGAATGAGAGAGTGTGTGTGCCCTGTGATGGGTTGGCACTCCGTCCAGGGTGTATCCTGCCTTGATGCCCGATGACCCCTGAGATAGGCACAGGCTCCCCGTGACCCAAGGTAGTTCGGATAAGCGGTAGAAAATAAGTGAGTGAGAGCGAGTGAGATTTGCTATTTCCAGAATGTTATCGTGCCTCTGAGGCCAATCATCATCCAGGCAAGTTGAGTTCTCTTTAAACTTTGTGGACACTACTGTATCTTGACTGGACCTATAGAAAGACCCATGCAGATCCTTTATCTTTCACTTGTGGGTGATCATTTTTGTAGTGACCAAATTTTTGTTTTTCTGTTAAGGGACAAGCTGAACAAGAAGGAAATTGAAACATTCGGAGAACCTTCAGCAATCAATATATTGTGTCATGAATCCCTTGGTGTCCTTTTGTATCACCATCAATTATTCTGATACCCCAAGCTTTTGAAAAAATACAGTATCTTATAATACAATTTTTGTATTACCTATAACCACATGTCAAAAATCTAACTATACTGTAGGTACACCACCAAATATACTGTATTTGTTATAGTGTGGTTTTTGTGCATGGAAGTAGTAGCATTGTGGGCTCAAGAACATTTCCCCTCATCACCAATAGAGAGTTCATTCCCATATATTCTACATAAGCTCTGCCAAAGCACTTCCTGGTTACTTGCCCTTGCGATGCCTTGTGAATTATTGAAACTTTGTCTCATTATTTAATTCTCTGGATGTATTCTCTGTTGATATTCCCTGGATTCTCTGGATGACCCTTTGCCTTGTTTTGTATGGCTGGTAGTAGTTTTCATCATTGCCTGCCCTTGACATTGATTTGGATTGCATGTTTACTTTGCCTGGCTCAGTTATCAGTAAACTCCTTACATATGGATCCTTGTCCTGTTCCTGAGTCAGGACCTTAATTCAATCCTGAGCTACAATTATTGTTTGTCCAGTGTTCCTCATGTCCATTTATGTTTCTTCTAGTTTCATCCCAAACATCAATACTAACATTTACAACATTTGGCAGACGCCCTTACACAGAACAACTTACATTTTATCTCATTTATAGAACGGAGATAATACAATTAAGGGCCTTCCTCAGGGGCCCAGGAGTGGCAGCTTTGTGGTCCTGGATTTTGAGTTTGCAACCTTTCATTCAGAAGTTCAACACCTTAACCACTTCGCTACCACTTCGCTATGACAGCAGCTACTATATAATGGCTATTCTAAATTGCATGTTAAATTAGTGTGTAAATGTGTGTGTCGTGCCTGGTGATGGACTGGTTTTACATCCAAGGTGTTTTCCTAATTTATGCCCAATGTTTCCAGGACATGCTTTAAATCCACCACTATCAGGACTGTTGTAAAAGCAGTTAGTGAAGATGAATGAATGAACACTGTGAATGAATGAACACTTTTATCTTCTATTCTATTAATATTTTGGATACGAAATTCATTCATTTGTACTGGTTCTTGTTTTGTTCTCTTTTGCACTGGGTAATCTGATCCATGAAACACATGTATGTATGTATGTATGTATGTATGTATGTATGTATGTATGTATGTACAGTATGTATGTATGTACAGTATGTATGTATGTATGTATGTATGTATGTATGTATGTATGTATGTACAGTATGTATGTATGTATGTATGTATGTACTGTAAGACCTTTGAGAGCAGAACACCGAAAATAACACAGAGTCTGGGATTATGAGTAGGAATGATCACCAGTGTGAATTTATTAAATGTTCTTTTCCTTTAGTGGCAGTTCAAAGAAATAGGCTGTAGTCTACTTGTAATGTTCAGGGGGAGGCCTTCAGGCCCAAAGGAAAGCGGCAGTCCAGCCAGCAGCAGCGCGGTGAACAAGCGACCTTCCTCAGTGTGCTTTCCTACGCTTGTCAGCGGCGCTGTCCAGGGTGCTGCACCGCCGTTGCTTTTCTCTTCGGGCATGATTTCCCTGCATATGTATGTATGTATGTATTTATGTTTACATTCATTCTATTCAGGGATGATATATCTATATAGAATTAGCATCCACATCTGTATATTTTCAGAAATAAATATATTTCACTTCTCAACATTGCAGAATAGAAAGCTCAGACCTGATATGAGACAGCAAGCCAGCAAGGCATGTGAAAGAAATGATTGACCTCAGGATATGTGCATGATAAGTCCTAGTCTAAGCAATTGTTGTGTGAACTCTGATATACAGGTGTAACTATTAGTGTTGATCTGTATCTAGTTTTGTTCAACCGAGGCTCAACAATCAATATGATTGTTAATAACCATTAATGTTCTTTAACACACTTTAACCTTAACACACGTATACAAAGAGCAGAAATTAAGAAGCGATTCAATAAGAAGCGATTAAACACCGGCATGTCATTTTTATTTCTTAGTTGAATTTAATCGAATCACTTTATTAAGGTCATGTTCTCCGCCACTCTAAATACGCCTTTTGAGTTCCCTTTTTAGCACTTAATACCATCATGTTCACACTTAGACTGGTAATGAATGGAACAGTGACACCTTATTAACTACTGTGGTCTTAGACCATGTGGTGAAGGCAGCTGTTGAGTTGCTCAGTATGCAAATGGTATTTAAAAATGTGTAGGGAAATGGAAGTCGGTACTAGGAGAGTTTTACTACGTGAACCAGCGTGAACCAATATAGTGACGTGACATACGGCTAAGTACGGTGACCCATACTCAGAATTCGTTCTCTGCATTTAACCCACCCAAAGTGCACACACACAGCAGTGAACACACACACACACACCGTGAACACACACCCGGAGCAGTGGGCAGCCATTTATGCTGCGGGAACAGGGGAGCAGTTGGGGGGTTCGGTGCCTTGCTCAAGGGCACCTCAGTCGTGGTATTGCCGGCCCGAGACTCGAACCCACAACCTTAGGGTTAGGAATCAAACTCTCTAACCATTAGGTCACGACTTGCCCATATATAACAAAATGTCCCTGAAATGTTTTCTTTTATTTTTTTCCTTTTGCAATTTGACCACAATTATGATTTTTAATTAACTGTCCATTATTAATCAAAATTAATCCATTTCTAGTTACATTTAATGTGACAAAACATCGAAGAGACAAGTTAGTTCTTGTTATTACTTATGTTATAATATCTATGAACATTAGGATCTCTTTTCTCCTGTTTCTTGATGTTAATAATATTAAAAAGGAGAAAAAAAAGACTGTTACAAAGCATTCGCACTGGAGACTTCTTTCATAATAAATAAATACATAAATATTTTTAGCACATCGTCTTACTTTAACAATGATTATATGCATTTCTTTGTTAAATAATGTTTTTTAGCCTTAGTTTATGTGCAGCTGTTACTAAGTCCCTGTAAATGAGATTTTGATACGAAAAAGATAAGGTCCTGTTGGTAACGTATGTAAATGAGAGGCGGGAAGCAAGTGCATATACACTAGGCTTAAAGTAGTAGTTGTTGGAAGAAATCCAAGCAGAGGTCAGAGTGCAAGCAGACAAATGAACAAACAAGTATAAAACAATTTTAGGGTCAAACCAGGACAAAAAAAAATACAAACACATTTCAAATTCAGCAACATGGCTTAGACATAACAAGACTATTACATGCAAGACATCGAAATCACAAGACAGATAAAGTTTAAACAGACAAATGGATTACAAGCTTCAAACTAAAGACTTGAACACAATCAGGAAACACAGCAATTACAGGACAGGGATGAATAGAGGACTAGAACTTTCTGACCAATTTGAAATGAGGACTGAGCAGTATTGTGTAAAATCTTATACTATTCCAACTACAGTTTCTTCATTCCTCATAAAAAATAACACTTTTCTGCACTGCTTAGTAAAGTCAATCTGAGAATTTCTACAGCAGGAACTGGACCAGCTAGAAGATTGGATTCAGACCCTTGTTACCTCTTCTGAAAGCTCACGTCCTCTTGTTCAAATGCCAGGCCGTGTAACATCATACCTGAAAATGAACAGTGTCGTTTTTGAAATGTCAGGAAATGTAAAAGCCTCTCCGGTCCAGCCTTTTGCGGCAATCAGTCTTCTCGTAAGACGCAGCACCGATTTCTAGTCCACTCTCCGGTATTCTGTGTGTCTGTTGAGATACCAAATATAGCCAGGCCAATCCCAAATGTGTGGCTGTGTGCAACAACATGGAATGAGAACATTGATGATTTACAACCAGCCTCCTGTATGAACACAGTGACCCCAAAAAATGACATTGGGATGAGACCATTGTCTGCATTGTACCATTAGCTGGGCCTTTCTTTCTGCTCTGCATCTCTTGCTCGAAGCGAGGATATTACAGAGTGTGTTCGCTCTAGAGTGGCGTGAGCCCTGCTCACACTAAATGGATTCTTTGTGATAACCTCTGAATTGCTACCCCACCAAAATAAACACAAATGTCAATCTGAGCCCGCCTACAATGGCAGCAAGCAACCTAAGCCTATTTCTTCCTGAGTGAGGAATCTCTTCTTAATGCTTTCAATTTCTCTCAGCCATACAGACAACGAGGATCATAGACAACACTGAGAATAACCTTGAGAAGGGATTTGGCTGATGTCATACCAACAGCTTCCAATGCAACATGAAGTCATAATATCTTTTCTGTCATGCAAATGTTTAATGTATGTTATTCGCTTAAGTGGATATGCGTGTCAGGAAAATTTGGCTCACTGTCCATTTACAAATCAATACCATTTAGAACATACGTGATGGTTCATTCAACCATCATACACATGATTAGCGATTAAACTTAAAATTAAAATCAAGGAACATCTGGGAGGAACAAAAATGTAGCAAAAATCACTTCTCAATATTTAATGGGAATCATTTCTACATTTCAGAATCAGTTTATAAATGTATAATATATTTATATGGAAAGTAAGTCAGCTGTGGGAATACCAAGATATTACTTATCACTTGGTTCAAAACAATCAATTCAATTCAGTTGTTTTGTATAGCGCTTTTAAGAATAGACATGGTCTCAAAGCAGCATTACAGAAGCATAGAAACAGAATAAGAATTCATTCATTCATTCATTCATCTTCTACCGCATATCTGAACTACCTCGGGTCACAGGGAGCCTGTGCCTATCTCAGGTGTCATCGGGCATCAAGGCAGGATACACCCTGGACGGAGTGCCAACCCATCGCAGGGCACAGACACACTCTCATTCACTCACACACTAGGGACAATTTTCCAGAGATGCCAATCAACCTACCATGCATGTCTTTGGACCGGGGGAGGAAACCGGAGTACCCGGAGGAAACCCCCGAGGCACGGGGAGAACATGCAAACTCCACACACACAAGGTGGAGACAGGAATCGAACCCCGACCCTGGAGGTGTGAGGCGAACGTGCTAACCACTAAGCCACCGTGTCCCCCTAGAATAAGAATTGTAAAGTTAAAAATTAAATGACTATTTCTCCAACATCTGTCCCTAATGAGCAAGGCTGAAGCCATGTTGGCAAGGAAAAACCTCATTGGCGTGACACTGGACAGTTAACACTGTAAATGTAAATAATGTCCTTTCTACAACAGTTTGTAGTCGAGTGGTTAATCGGTTATAAGTGAGAAATGGGTTGCCAGATCATTAGTGAATTTTGACTTGCTCATGGAGAGGAATATTTTTACAGTTTGGGTTGAGGGCCTTTGATTATTTACTTGCAAGTGAATTACTCTCACTCTTGTAATTTACATGTGGGGGTTTTAAACACTTTTTACACATTGTGTTTTTTTTACATCAAAAATACATGTGATCACATACAATTCACTTAAATCAGCATGTGCATTTCCAGGGCATAACATGACATTTTTTTTGCATATAAGAATATTGAATGAAATGTTTATTTATTCATTTTTGGGGTGATGAAAATACAGGGTCTGAAACGATCAGATTTAGATCTAGACCCAGACTGACCATTGTGCTAATTTTGGACTGATATTATCTCTAAGACCTAGCAGCTAGATAGTCCGAGTCCATTAATTTCCTGCGCGTGCTCCAGTTACCTTCCTAAACCACAACAGGAGGATTGGCTATGCTGAATCGCCCTAGTTCTGAATGTTCCTGGTGCCCTGTGATGGATCGGTGTCTCTTCCTGCTTTGTTCCCAGGACAGGTTCTGGATCTTCCTTACCAGTATGAACTAATTACTGAAGTTGAATGATCTTCGAACATTTTCACTTGAAAGACAGATGCTAATCACGTTAAATCTTAGCTGATGGTGAAGACATATAAATAGTAACAAGGCAACATGACTAATATTTTCAAATTTTAACAGTTATATCAAATAAATTAAACTGATACCCTGGTTAATACTGTACCTAAGCTGGTCTAATAGACTTGTTCCTACTCCTCCGTCCTGCTTCTTCAAGCGAGGGTTATGTTGCGAATTACCTCCAGAAGGAGTTGACTTACAGTATATCCCCTGATACGCTGATCCACTTTGAGTCACGTTTTGGTCTGACAAAGCATATCAAACCCAGGATGTGTGATCATTTAATTTGCAGTGCTCGATTTGGGCATAATAAAGCCAATATTCAGAACCCCCTGCTTTAGCCTATGCTTCATGTTACTACAAATGACTTGTTTCATTTTATTTGTGTTTTCCCTACGTGGTTTCTCGGACACAGATCTGCATTCTGGGAACCAATGCAACGTTTCAGTAAACAGACAGATTAAGCTACTATGTAATCTGCCTACTGGCAGGGGTCCTGATGAATCAAGAATAACTGCATTAAGACTATTAGATAGATAGCTATAAAGAAGAATTTCTAAAGAATCCAAGAGATAATGTGTAGCAGTCATGCAGGAAAAGCTGTCAGATGTTAATGTGGATAAATTCTGGAATCTTTTATTTTTTAAATATAAAATCTAATATGGGGGCACAGTGGATTAGTGGTTAGCACGTTCGCCTCACACCTCCAGGGTTGGGGGTTCGATTCCCGCCTCCGCCTTGTGTGTGTGGAGTTTGCATGTTCTCCCCGTGCCTCGGGGGTTTCATCCGGGTACTCTGGTTTCCTCCCCCGGTCCAAAGACATGCATGGTTGGTTGATTGGCATCTCTGGAAAAATTGTCCGTAGCGTGTGATTGCGTGAGTGAATGAGAGTGTGTGTGTGTGCCCTGCGATGGGTTGGCACTCCGTCCAGGGTGTATCCTGCCTTGATGCCCGATGACGCCTGAGATAGGCACAGGCTCCCTGTGACGGTAGAAAATGAATGAATGAATGAATGAATGAATCTAATATGAGTTTATATTACTGAATCCTGCTTTCTACACTTGCCTTAGCTTTATGCATAGATCATGTAAAAAGAACCATATTAACACACAAACACACACCCACACCCCAAAAACTGTACTTAAGGGTGACTTGCACAATATATCAGGCGAAATATTACCCATAGTGCCTAAGCACACATAACCCGAATCATTTCAGACAGCACATGACATTTAAAAATATTTATGTTTAAATGGCTAAATAGTAAGGCAAGAATAACAAAAAATTGAGGTAACAGAACCGAATGAATCAGTCATTTTTTTCCCCCACTGATGAGAGATCAGTCAGGTGACGGGACAACAATGAAGCTTGTGTTTAAATGCGACAGGTCAGGAGACAACAAACTGATGTAGATGATGCTTAAGTGTTTGAATTTTTCTGTAAGCAAATAAAATTATAAATGTAGATTAAAAATTATATAAACAAACCTGAATTGGAATTTCTGCTTTTTGCAGCAATATTAGAACTTTACTTCTAATTGAGATGTATGCATAAGAGACTCATTCATTCATTCATTCATTCATTTTCTACCGCTTATCCGAACTACCTCGGGTCACGGGGAGCCTGTGCCTATCTCAGGCGTCATCGGGCATCAAGGCAGGATACACCCTGGACGGAGTGCCAACCCATCACAGGGCACACACATACACACACTCTCATTCATTCACACAATCACACACTACGGATAATTTTCCAGAGATGCCAATCAACCTACCATGCATGTCTTTGGACCGGGGGAGGAAACCGGAGTACCCGGAGGAAACCCCCGAGGCACAGGGAGAACATGCAAACTCCACACACACAAGGCGGAGGTGGTAATCGAACCCCCAACCCTGGAACCCCCAACCCATAAGAGACACATGTTCACTGAAAATGTATTTGTTTTTTGTTTTTGTTTTTTTATTTCTATTTTTTAGAAAATGTCACCATTTCTCCATCTAAGAAAAAGGTTTTTTTACATGCGGGCTGCCACACACGCAGTACATCGTTAAATTTTTTTCGGAATACGAATAGAAATATAACACCACTAATGTGCTTCAGGGATCTTGGTTAGCTGAAATAAATGTTCCAGCTTTGGGGTTTTTTTGTGTCAGTGTTGTGTACATACAGTATCCATACAGTAGTTATTCCAATCTCTGATTTGCTTATTCTTGTTTTTGTCTTGTTCTAAATAAATGACGGTGATGACAGCTACTCTGATTTTCATTACTCTCATCAGTTTTCTTTCCAGGATACTTTGACAGGTATAAAATATTCAAAAACCGGGTTCTGGCAAAAGACAGCATTGATTGTGTCTTACAAGATGATATATGACTGTATTATGATTTATTCATTAGCAAACATACCATAGATGTAGTCGACTCAAAGGCCTGCACTGTTTAACGCTACTTTCAGCAACAGTGTTGAGTCAATTTTGCAGCACACAAACATACCCATATATATACACACAAACACACACAAACACACACACACACACACACACACACACACACACACTGGCAATTTAAATCCATCCCAAAAGCTGCATCCTGATATGCAGGACCATTAAAACCAGCGATGTATTATTTGTTTATCGTACACCTCGGTGGCTTCATTAAACTTTTACTCATGCAATACTGTGTGGAATTAGCTTGCTTTTAGGCAAAGAAGTCATCAATTTGTGCTGAGAGGTTCTGTACAGAAAGTCGATAGAACATATTGTGTACGATGCCAGATATGATGAGATTCCCTAAAGGAGGAAACTTCTATATTATCAAGGCTGAATCCTGATGCAAGCAAAAGAAAGAGACATTAAGTGGAAAGAATTAACCACAACAAACAAGGCCCGTAGTGGAATGCTTAGGTTTAAAATCGAATCAATTTTCTATAATGAGTCAAAAAATAATTGGCAGAAGCAATATTTTCAGCTGATATCAGCTTTTTAGCTCTAGAATGTCGACTCAGAAAACGTATTAATTTATTGCACGCGTTGGCATACGAAAAGCCGAAGCGATATGAAGAACAACAAAAAAAAAAGCCCTTGAGAATATTACATCTGGCCACTTTATATGTCATATAGGTCAGAATTATGGTAGCAAAACATGGCATCCTCACTGTTAAAGACACAACAATAATAAAGACGACATGAAAAATGGCATATAACATGGAAGTGTTCCTGTAAGATGCTTAATGTTGATTAAGTTAAAGCTTTTTATTCTGAAAGGCTCAGACTCAACATGGACTCAGAACATTCATTCATTCATTCATTTTCTACAGCTTATCCGAACTACCTCGGGTCACGGGGAGCCTGTGCCTATCTCAGGCGTCATCGGGCATCAAGGCAGGATACACCCTGGATGGAGTGCCAACCCATCGCAGGGCACACACACACTCTCATTCACTCACACCATCACACACTACGGACAATTTTCCAGAGATGCCAAAAACCTACCATGCATGTCTTTGGACCGGGGGAGGAAACCGGAGTACCCGGAGGAAACCCCCGAGGCACGTGGAGAACATGCAAACTCCACACACACAAGGTGGAGGCGGGAATCGAACCCCCAACCCTGGAGGTGTGAGGCGAACGTGCTAACCACTAAGCCAACGTGCCCCCTGGACTCAGAACAACAAATCAATAATGAACAATAATGTCATCTCCTCATGGGCGTGTCTGTGTCTTTTCATTTATTTACTTACTTTTATTCTTTCTCTTTTTTTGGCTCTGTCTCTTCTTAGTCTCACATCTTTGTCATCTGTGTGACATCACAACGCTGGTGACCAATAGAAGTCTCCCACTGGAGATTTAAATAGGACGCAGTAGAGAACACAAAGGTTGTCTTGAATTTCCACTCTTGTCAGTCGTGGATCAACTGGTTAAGGCTCTAAGATGTGTTTCAAGCCCCAGCACTGCTAAGTTGTCACTGTTGGGCCCTTGAACAAGGCCCTTAACCCTCACTGCTCCAGGGGAGTTGCATCATGTTTGAACCTGTACCCCAACCTCCAATGTTTGGATATGCAAAGAAAGAATCACTGTGCTGTAAGGTATATGTGACAAAATAAAGGCTTCTCTTTCTTCTTCATTACAGTGGTGGATGCTTGGAGCCTAATAGTAGTGCCAATACTATTTATGCACACTATCATCCCTGGAAGTAGTTAAGCAGAACCTCAAATCATTAGATTGTGAAATTGCCTCCTTTCTGACATACTGTACCATTTTTTCTGTAATATTTATGCACTGAGATCTTATGCAGGCAAACTGTAAAGGCTCTCATATTCAAATCAAATGTGCAAATTGCTGTGCAGTCAATATTTATATAGCTTGGACTCCAGCCATCTCCAGCAATGCAATATTTTTTTTTTAACATGTACCAATTCCACAGTGAAATTGAGTGGAATGAGTCACGTTACATGTGACGTATGCGTGTAGTTTATTCACGATTTGCAAGAACATGTGCTGAGTTAAACATCTGATGATCTTTTCTCAAGATCATTTCCTCCTAATGTAGTTGCAAGCCACAGTAACATATTGAATGCCTACAAAGACAGTGACGATAGTTCATTCATTCATTCATCTTCTACTGCTGCTTATCCGAACTACCTCGGGTCACGGGGAACCTGTGCCTATCTCAGGCGTCATTGGGCATCAAGGCAGGATACACCCTGGACGGAGTGCCAACCCATCGTAGGGCACACACACACACTCTCATTCACTCACGCAATCACGCACTATAGACAATTTTCCAGAGATGCCAATCAACCTACCATGCATGTCTTTGGACCGGGGGAGGAAACCGGAGTACCCGGAGGAAACCCCCGAGGCACGGGGAGAACATGCAAACTCCACACAAACAAGGCGGAGGCGGGAATCAAACCCCCAACCCTGGAGGTGTGAGGCAAACGTGCTAACCACTAAGCCACCGTGCCCCCTGATGATAGTTCACTATATTATAATTTGAAGTGTAATGCAATTTGAAGGTTGAGTATGAAAAAATATTAAGTAAAACAATATGGCAAGAAGGGGGCACGGTGGCTTAGTGGTTAGCACGTTCGCCTCACACCTCCAGGGTCGGGGTTCGATTCCCGCCTCCACCTTGTGTGTGTGGAGTTTGCATGTTCTCCCCGTGCCTTGGGGGTTTCCTCCGGGTACTCCGGTTTCCTCCCCCGGTCCAAAGACATGCATGGTAGGTTGATTGGCATCTCTGGAAAATTGTCCCTAGTGTGTGATTGCGTGAGTGAATGAGTGTGTGTGTGTGTGCCCTGCGATGGGTTGGCACTCCGTCCAGGGTGTATCCTGCCTTGATGCCCGATGATGCCTGAGATAGGCACAGGCTCCCCGTGACCCGAGGTAGTTCGGATAAGCGGTAGAAGATGAATGAATGAATGAATATGGCAAGAACTAAAAAATATATCTCACATTTGTATTTGTGTTAAGTTTCCATCTACTGAAGGACAAAATACAACTGATATATACTGACAAGACTCAGCATCTCTGAGTGAAGGGACGTCATGCTTTCTGTCTCTCAGCTGGTCAATTACAGTGACACTACCAAATCATGGGTACGTCCTTCCTAGTGTGTTGTAACTCTGCTTGTGGTTGCTACGAGGTGATGGGTGCTAGTGTTCACCTTCCCAGTGAAGTTTAATTATGGAAACACTGCTAGATGACAACGTTTTTAAAATGCTGGTATGCTAATAAAAGTTACTATTATACCAGTTCCGAGTATAAATATCACTGAAGCATCCATAGTCAAGTAACACTCATTTCCTCAGATTAGTCTCCATGATTTGACTTGTTCATGTAGAGCAGATCAAGTACTGCTGCATTCATCGCCTCTCATCAAGCCAGTGCTTCATTAAGCCCGTAATATTTTAATTGACCCTACAGATGCAGATCAGTGTATCAACGCGTATTACTTTCTGTGCGAAAATGAAGGCCAGAGGAGGCTTTAATAGCAGAATAGATGATAAAATTATAAAATATTGTCGGAGATATGCGTTAGTAAAAGACTGCATGATGCTAATGAGAACAACTGAAAAATACACACTCTATTAAAGACACAGTCTGCCTGCAGAGAGAAATGCTAAGATGCCAACATCGCAAAGGGAGCTGGGCGTGCAGTTGAAATTATTGACATGATGTGTATCTCTGGCTCAGCTCCAGCCATACAAGGCTATCAGAGCCCTTTCCTCCTCCTTCTACTTCTGCCTTACTGAGCAGAAGGCCTGCGGGTGGGTACGCTAACATCTGGTTGGTGTAAATTCTGTTTAAAGCTCTTATTCTGATTCATGAATGCTGCAATCAAAATGAAAAGATTTTTTTCCAAGTCAAGTACAAGTTCAAACCAGGAGGTCTCTGCCTGAGTAACCAACACAGATCTATTTTCTCAAATGTTAGCATGGGTTGCCAGATCTTGTGCCAAAGTCTGACAAAAAGCTATTCAAAAATAGCCAAAAAGACCTTCAATAAAACCAGTCCTTTAATGCTGTAATCGATTATACTCAGAACTTCAAGCAAAGTTCCTAGTCACCTTTCCAGAGTTTTGATCTCAATGCCATCCAGTGTTTAAAGCATGCTTAGAGCAAGATAATGTACTGTATGTGTACTGTATTGTTGGTCTCCTTACTGATCAAGCAGCATGTGCCTGAAAAAAATGTACACTCTGAATGCATCATCTTTTGCTTTGTATCTGTGTAAAAGATCATAATCAACAGAATTATATTCCAAATCTAACAACAAAAAGCATTGATCGTGTTCTTTGACGGTATTTATTCATGTTCTTTGACGGTATTTATTCCTCGAAAGGCTCAGAATTCCATTGCACTTTTCCATGCCAGGTTGCATCATTACAAAATTACAATGAATTATAAAACAATCATAAAGCAGCTCTACAGAATTTGACAGAAATTGATCCTTCTTGATCAATCTAGAGGTGAAGCTGCTTAGTAAAATCTGTCTGACATGGACTAAAAATATATTTTTTTAATTATTTAAAAAAAATGTATTAATTGCAGTATGCAGATGATGCAGAGTCGCTATACATATGAATATGAGTATAATCTCAATAAAAATCCTGTCTTTATACAGCAGAAAAAAAGCAGAAAGTACAATACTATGAAGTGAGATTAGCTACTAAAGCAGAGAAGAGTTTCATAATGATGTCATCACTTCTAATGAAAAAACAACAAAACAGACAAAAAACTATTACATAATTAGGAACACTGTAGAATATAATGATAATTAAAAAGTTTATATTTTATAAAAAATATAATTATCCATACAATCCATATATTTAGTCAAATATATTCATAAAATATGAAAATATGAACACATGGCAACGCAGCATAACAGGAAAACCATGGCTTTAGCAATGCAGATGTTAGCTAGCATTAACTCTTCAGGGCAAAATCAATAAAGCAGGATGTGACTTGAGTCAAACGTTCCATTAAAGAGAGGAGAAAAATGTCAGATCCTGTTAGCATTGAGCCTATGGATGTCAACAAATTCATATTACTGTATAAATGTAATTAAGTATACATTAATATATTTAATCAAATATTGTATAGGCAGTGGAACTGAACATATAAAAACATGGCAACCCAGTGCATCAGGAAAAGCATCACACTATCAATGCAGATGTTAGCTAGCATTAGTGTTTCAGTGCCAAATCAATAAAGCAAGATGTGACTTGAGTCAAATGGTCCATTAAGAAGAGGAAAAGAATATCAGATCCAGTTAGCATTGAGTGTTGGCTAGCTAGCATTACTGCATTACATTACTGTGTACTTTAAACAATTGCTTTAAGTCCATTTAAAATTAGAATTTATGCAATTTTTTCTTATCATAATTTATCGTAACCATTGTAAAGCCAAATATGAACAGATTTATTTATGCATATTATGTTTGGGGATGAATTCTGACAAATCTAGCATTATTGGATATCAGTCATATCTCTTGTTTTTTTGTTTTTTTTTGTTTGGTCTTTTAATGATATCCCCTCTTATCAAGCCGATTTATATATATATATATATATATATATATATATATATATATATATATATATATATATATATATAAAGAGAGAGAGAGAGAGAGAGAGAGAGAGAGAGAGAGAAAGAGGGCAAAGATATAAAACTGCAATAACAGTTATTTTAAATAAACAAAATAATCTGCCAATAGATAAAGTATAATTTCAAACTTGAAACGAATTAAGTTGACTTGTTTTAATAGAATAGTTTCATTCATTCATTCATTCATCTTCTACCACTTATCCGAACTACCTCGGGTCACGGGGAGCCTGTGCCTATCTCAGGAGTCATAGGGCATCAAGGCAGGATACACCCTGGATGGAATGCCAACCCATCACAGGGCACACACACACACTCATTCAATCACACACTAGGGACAATTTTCCAGAGATGCCAATCAACCTACCATGCATGTCTTTGGACCGGGGGAGGAAACCGGAGTACCTGGAGGAAACCCCCGAGGCACGGGGAGAACATGCAAACTCCACAGACACAAGGTGGAGGCAGGAATCGAACCCCGATCCTGGAGGTGTGAGGCGAACGTGCTAACCACTAAGCCACCGTGCCCCCCAGAATAGTTTCATTTGTAGATATATATTTAAGATGTTTTTTTGCATTGCATGATGTTAATAATGTTAAACACTGCTGATTGTTAAGACTTGCTGTGAAAAATTTGTTCATGTAGCATCTCAAGATTTTATTTGTGACACATACAGTTATGTTCAGTATACATGTCACAAAACGCGGGGTAAAAATGGACCCAAATGCAGGACAGCTTAACAGAAACAGGATTTATTAACTTAAAAAACACGAAACAGGTCAAAGACGAACCAGACAAGGACAACAGCAGACAAGGACAGAGGATTCCGCGCTGCACAAGGCAACGCGGCTCAATTAAATAATACAAATAATCATGACACATGAGGGACAGGTGTGCAGAGGCGGGGAGGAAAAGACAAGGGCGGGGGAGACACGTGAACAAGGAACATAAACAAAAGGCACATGGCCAAAGTCCGGGCAGAGTCCTGACAGTACAACTTGAAAGCATAACCTACTCCTCCTTACAGTCTTCATATAAACTAAGTAAATTATAGTTAAGAAAGTAAATCAAAAGAAAAAAGAGAAATAATAAGAATAAATAGAAAGTAATAGAAAATGATGAGCAATAATGTGACATGTATTAACAGTACAGGATTTGCAAACATTACAGAATAAATATAGTTTTAAAGAAAAAGGTCCAGGAAGTCCAAAACCCAGTTTTGTACAGTGTGAGCATTTCATGATAGAATTAAGAGTATATGGACTATTGGAATACCAAATTTAGTGGAAATTATATATGATTGTGCTCATTGTACAGCTGTAACAGACATAATCTGATGACATAGAGAAACAGCTACAGTCAAAACTGTACACGTTTCTGTCTAGATTGTTTGGCAAGCACATCAAACGCTGAAACCTTATCCTTCATTGATGTGCTTTAACTCTTCAAGGACTTCTCAGTGACTTTGATGGCATTTGGTATAAACACCTGATAGTTTTGAACAGTGTTTTGAAGAATTGAGCTGCTATCTTGAAAGAGCTATTTGATCATAGAGCATGAAGCTCAGAGGGACGATGAAGATGAAGAGATGGGTTTTTACAAAAAAAAAAAAAAAAAAAAGATGGGGTGGGGGTGGTTGGGGAGAGGACAGGGGGGTGGGATGGGAATGTAATGCCTTCGGGGAAATTGCTAAAACAGCAGACTATGAATCGATGCTTTCATTTGGGTGGTGCTTTAACTCCATACTGCATGGGCATTGGCAAGAACTTTCAAAGCTCAAAGAAATCTCCGTTCCATTATTCATTAGCAGAGTCTACAGACTCATAGTATACAGCTAGAATTCAGATGGAACGCTATGGCCATGAAGTTGCCCCCCCCCCCCCCCCAATAAACAAACAAATAAATAAATAAATAAATAAATAAATAAATAAATAAATAAATAAATAATTTAAAAAAAATCGAAATCAGACAATACTTACTGTACTGTATTATTAACTTATTTAAATTAGTAGACAGTCAGATAGATAGATAGATAGATAGATAGATAGATAGATAGATAGATAGATAGATAGATAGATAGATGGACTGTGAACAAATGTGCAAGAAAAAAAAAATTGCCTTAACCTTACAATTGTATGTTTGTATGTTCTGTAAATTTGTTATTTAAATTCTTAATCTTTAACCAACCAACAAACAAAGAAATTAATCTTTAAAGCAACAATTAATTGTATTTCACATTTGTAAAGGTTAGAATAAAACAACAAAAAATACATTATTATTATGACATTATTATTAAAAAAGTGTTGCTATTGTTAATAACAGTTAACAAGTATTTAATAATAATAATAATAATAATAATAATAATAATAATAATAATAATAATAATCATCATTTCACATCTTGCCATCATTTTATAATAATAAATATATATATATATATATATATATATATATATATATATATATATATATATATATATATATTAATTATTATAAAATGATGGCAAGATGTGAAATGATGATTATTATTATTATTATTATTATTATAAATTGTCTTTATTAATTAATTTATATATATATATATATATATATATATATATATATATATATATATATATATATATATATATATATATAAAAATTAATTAATAAAGACAATTTATTGGATATCATTTCATATGAATAAAGCATTAAGTTTTCTCAGAATTCTAAGTTTCTTAAATTTAGTTACTTTAGCATATTTACTCATAAATAGAATCAAAGTAAACACACTTTTAATTTAATGATCTGTTAAATTATATTTCTTTTAATTCAATAAAACAATCCTTTGATTTTTTTTAGCCTCCCACTAAGAGAATAATTAACATTCAGTGGCATGTAAAATCTGATATCCCATACTTTATTTTAGTCACCTGAAAATTCACACTGGTGCTTGTAGTGGATTTGATTGCATGGTGTCTTGTTTATAATCGGAGATAATTTACATATCTGCAAGAGAAAAGAGAAAAAAAAAAGGCCATGTAATTACTGTAATCCCTGTACCTTACCAACTTCTTGTGAACGAAGCCCAATAATGTCTGGGTTAAATAAATAAAAGTTGATAGCTGCTCAGGATGTTTCAAGCGAGTGCATTAACTACTGGTTTTCATTGATAGTGTAGAAGTACGGATGAAGTATGGACTGGAAAAAAGGGCACTTCTGTACATACTGTACTTCTCTTCCCTGGTGGGTTGGTGGGAGGTGTATTGGGGAGAGATAAATAAATAACCAGATTACAGGCTCATAAATTAAAAAGTGTCCACAAATCTTCTGAAGCTTCAAAGCATGGAAGAAGAGACATGAATAAAACAGCAGGAGGGAAAAGAGTGATTCTGTAGCTCAGAGAACTCGGTACACATTGTACATTGTACACATGTTGAATAGTACAAGAGATAAATTTAAATCTAAGGCTGGACTTAGACTGTGATTTAAACCGTGATCTATATATATATATATATATATATATATATATATATATATATATATATATATATATATTCAGTCTTGATACCACGGTGCTAAATGATCCATGCTGGCTGGAGATAATAGCAACCGCAGAATTAGCATAATGAAATTAACGTATTAGCCGTAGGATCTGACTGTAGAACTTTTTTCTTCTCCAGACCTGGGGTTTGCTTCACTCAAACATCCATGCTGAATGGAGCAGTGTGACTGAGCAGACCCAACTAAATTCAGCATGTACTTGAGCATGTGGAGAATTATCCCGGTTACATTTACAGATGACGCATCTCTGTGCCACTTCACACGCAGGCCGGCTGTATTAAGCCATGGATTATTAACACGCACCGTTACTTCTGAGCTCTCTACAAATATTGATACTCCGGCACCGTTTGGAGCGAAGCCGTGGATTTACTATTGATGCCGCTCAAGTTTATGATTTAAAGCTCATCACACAGCTCTGTCCTAATGTGCCACAGTGCTGCTGAATGCTTGATTCTGAGTAGTTAGATGACGTTGACTGCATTTATCGTCTGACTCAGAAACTCAGAAAGAGTTTAGCTGAATGATAATAAATATGTAATTGTTTCTTTAGTAAGAGTTTAAGTGGAGTAGAAAAAGTGTTCTGTAAGGAGATGTATATTTACTTACTTACTTACTTGGGAATAAAAGCTGTTTATTCATTGATGTGGTTCAGTGTTCTGTAAGGAGATGTTTATTTTCTTTCTTTCTTTCTTTCTTTCTTTCTTTCTTTCTTTCTTTGTCTTACCTACATATTTACTAACTTTCTAACTAACATAATTACTTACTTACTTACTTACTTACTTACTTACTTACTTACTCGTGACCTAATGGTTAGAGAGTCTGACTCCTAACCCTAAGGTTGTGGGTTCGAGTCTCGGGCCGGCCACGACTGAGGTGCCCTTGAGCAAGGCACCAAACCCCCCAACTGCTCCCCGGGTGCAGCAGCATAAATGGCTGCCCACTGCTTGGGTGTTCATGGTGTGTGTGTGTTCACTGCTGTGTGTGTGCACTTTGGATGGGTTAAACGCAGAGAACAAATTCTGAGTATTGTTCACCATACTTAGCCGTATGTCACGTCACTTCACTTCACTTCGCTTAATTGCCTATAGCCTTATTCACTTGCTTACTTACTTACATGTTACTTACCGCCTTCCTTCCTTTCTTTCTTTCTTCCTTCATTCCTTCTTCCTTTACTCACTTACTTATGTACATCCTTCAATATTTAGTTAATTGCCCATGCAATTGCTTGCTTGGTAACTTACTTATACCTCAGTGACTATCGTCCCAATCACACCCGTTGCAATCAAGTGCATGGAGAGGCTCATCATGAGGCATATCAAGACCTATTTAGCCCTCACCCACCAGGACGATAAAGACACTTACGTACAAATGCTGTTCATACACTTCAGTTCAGCATTTAACACAATCTGACTGAGAAGCTGAGCCTGCTGGGACTGAACATCTTCCTCTGCAACTGGACCCTGAACAAGAAAAGCTACTTGACTTGACTTGACTTGACTACTTGTTTATTTTCTTCTGTCCTTCTTTAATTTCTTATTCGTTTACTCACTTGCTTATTTATTTAATTACCAATGGATTTGCTTATGTGTTTACTTACATATTTTTGGCTTATTTCCTTCCTTCCTTCCTTCTTTACTTATTATTACTGAGTGTATTCAATCTGTTGCTTTTCACAATGTGTCTCTTACCAGTGTCAAGTCGAATCAAGAAGACGCAGTACATAGTGAAATGTGACGACGTTTCTCCAGGACCATGGTGCTACATAGTACAAAACAGAGCTACGCAGAACAACACAGAGCGAAAATATATAGTGACAAAGGTACGCAAAAACATTATTGTGTACTGTATCTAATAATAACGCCACCGAATATACAAGCAATGAATATATTTTAGGAAGGAAAAATAATGGAGGTTACATTTCTAAGTTAGAAATTAACCAGGATGCATGAAAACCCATTCTCTCTCTCTCTCTCTCTCTCTCTCTCTCTCTCTCTCTCTCTCTCCACACTGTCTTTCTGCTCTCTGTTTTTCTTCTCCAGAAATGAGGTGTGCACATTTTAGAATAATCTCCTGCCTTCCTGGGCCGACTCTGAAGTAGACTGTTATCATGGAAATAATTCCACAGTCCATGATCTGCAGCAGGGTCACAGTGAATCACTGAAAGCCATGACAATGAGAGAGAGAGAGAGAGAGAGAGAGAGGAAGGGAGTGCATGAGAGTGAGGCAGTGAGGCAAAGGAAGAGAGAGAAAGCGAAAGAAAGAGAGACAGAGAAACAGCAAGAGAGATATAGTGAGAGAAGGCATAAGAGAGAGAGAGAGAGAGAGAGAGAGAGAATAGCAGTGGAGATAAAAGACAGCATGTAATCGATCATCGATTACTTAGTTTTGCTTGGTCACTGCTGCCATGTCATCTTACATTTTTTGTCAACCTTCATATCCCACGAAATCCTGAATTGATATATAATACAAAACAAAACAAAAGTCCAAGATGTGTGAATTATTCTTCGATGAATTTTAAATGGGTTTGAATATTTGGACAGGTGCTGGATGTAGATCTGGATGTAGATGTGTAACCTTCTGACACCTGAATAGAATCAAAAGATTCAAATAACTATACTAACATATTTGAATACCGTATTAATATTTTAATACCATTTCAGTCCATTTTTACCTATGTTTTGAGGTAAATGCTGTATATACTAATGGCACAATGGTTTTGCATCACATGTTGCATATATAGTATTGTTTTCATCCTTTTGAGTAGACAAATTCTAACAAACGTCTAAGAATTCTCGCAAACATCCAGAAACCACAAGTTTCAAATCCTGACAATGTCACAGTGGATGATTCCACGAGTCTCAGGGGGATTTCACACTGGAAATTTAATCTGAAAGAGTGCATGGTTTGGTCCAGAAAAATGGGCAGTCGGATGCACTGGAACTGCACCACAATTCCTGTGAATGTGAACGCAACTCGTACTCGGAAATACAGTAACCTGCAAATGTGCTTTAGCTGTTGATGATGACAACATCATTAGTTTCCACAGACCATGACAGACGGGGGAACGTTGTGAGACACCAAAGAAATAGATAGATAGATAGATAGATAGATAGATAGATAGATAGATAGATAGATAGATAAACAAGTAATGGGGGGCACGGTGGCTTAGTGGTTAGCACGTTCGCCTCACACCTCCAGGGTCAGGGTTCGATTCCCACCTCCACCTTGTGTGTGTGGAGTTTGCATGTTCTCCCCGTGCCTCGGGGGTTTCCTCTGGGTACTCCGGTTTCCTCCCCCGGTCCAAAGACATGCATGGTAGGTTGATTGGCATCTCTGGAAAATTGTCCCTAGTGTGTGATTGCGTGATTGCGTGAGTGAATGAGAGTGTGTGTGTGCCCTGTGATGGGTTGGCACCCCGTCCAGGGTGTATCCTGCCTTGATGCCCGATGATGCCTGAGATAGGCACAGGCTCCCCGTGACCCGAGGTAGTTCGGATAAGTGGTAGAAGATGAATGAATGAATAAACAAGTAACAATACGATAGGTAGCAAACAAGTAACTACAGATGAATCAAGTGAATCAAGTGAGTTTAAAACCAAAGCAAAGCCACAGAAGGGCTCGGAAATATCACACTGAGATTCAGAGTGAAAACCACCTATGGTAGCTGTCATATAACAGGGTAGATCTAACTGTTGGGTAGAAATTCACCAATTTACCTAATAAGATTCTGCAAAATTCTGCAACAGAGGGGAATGAGTCAAACTGGCCTTGTATGGATTAGTATCATTCCCTGTAAATCCTGCAATGCAATAGCATCCCATCCAGGGTTTCTTCCCACCTCATACCTGGTGTTCCCAGGATAGGCTCCAGATTCACCATGATAAAGAAGCTAAAAAAAAAATAGCCTAACTCTGGTTCTCCAAGGCCGAATATGTACAGTGCTGTTAAAATTAGCCATTTTGTCACCAGCCACCCTAACCCTAACCAATTTTCTTACAAATATGAAATGTTCCGGTTAATGTTAAGGTTTGCGACAAGCGTTTATATCTTTGAATATTATCCCTTTCCAATATTATTCCTCTTTTATTATTACCTTCACAGTTCCCATGGTGACCAGGACAGTGTGTTCACATTTGTTTTGGTTTCCGTTTTGCTTCTGTCTCCACCCCCCTTTTTTGTCATTCGCTTGTTACCTGATTGTGTCTGGCTGTTTTGTCTAAGTTCTGGATTCGCATATTTATGTTTTCCCATACTTTGTTCTTTGTTTCCATGTTTCCTAGTATTGTTGTTTTCAGTTTATTGTTTATCTTTGTGTGAGGTTATGAGGTTAAGTGGTACAAAAAATACAAGGATGGATGGATAATAATAATAGTATTCATTCATTCATTCATTCATTCATTCATTGTCTACCGCTTATCCGAACTACCTCGGGTCACGGGGAGCCTGTGCCTATCTCAGGCGTCATCGGGCATCAAGGCAGGTTACACCCTGGACGGAGTGCCAACCCATCGCAGGGCACACACACACTCTCATTCACTCACGCACTCACACACTACGGACAATTTTCCAGGGATGCCAATCAACCTACCATGCATGTCTTTGGACCAGGGGAGGAAACCGGAGTACCTGGAGGAAACCCCTGAGGAACAGGGAGAACATGCAAACTCCACACACACAAGGCGGAGGCGGGAATCGAACCCCCAACCTGGAGGTGTGACGTGAACGTGCTAACCACTAAGCCACCGTGCCCCCCATGTAGTAGAATTGTATAAACTATTTCTTGACTATACCTGTTGCAGGTTAGGGTTAGGGGTTAGGGTTAGGGTTAGGGTTAAGCCAAAACATTTTGAAACACTTCAGCATGAGCTTTTGCTTTTTACATGTAATTAGAAGATGATGGCCAGAGCAATGGAACGCATCAGAGTGGTTGTCTGTGATATATTTAGAGCATTACTTCTAAGAGGCAGCAAACACTAATGCTTAGTGTTGCACAATCAACGGCAACTGCTCTAACTGCCTGGAGGGACTTTTTTATTAGCACCCTGAAAGATTTATATGCAGTTTTACAGGACCGTTTCATTGCTTTCTTATTAGACAAGAACAGGTGGAAATGTGCCGGAGTCCATGTTTAATGTGGGCTGAATAGGGAAGAGATGACAAGCTACGAAGTGGGAATTAAAGACTGTGAGGAGACTACCTAATAGCCTTGCCATTGTTAATCACTATCCATGGAAAATAAATAAATAAATAAATAAATAAATAAATAAATAAATAAATAAATAATCGTGTCATGTTTTTAACAGATACGATTCAAATTCCAAAAGCAAACATGGCAAGAATGGAATCACTCGTTGATTCACATATTATGAATTTTCAGTCAGACTCCAGAGTAAATAAAAATATATACTGTAGTTGGGAGATCATTAAAAGTTGAAATGTAAGAATTCACCATAAATGATTTGTATATTTAGCTTTATAATGAATATGATCATGTGATGGAGTCCAAGATTTCATTTTAGAAGGAAATTTTGAATTTTCACTGCAGCACATCCTGGAGTCCAAAGCTGGCACCAAGATCTCCACCACTTCTAGACTGGATTTCTAAGTGATAAGAGCATCAATGTTCTTGTCAAGAAACACTTTTTGTTTTGAGGAGATAGCAACAAAAAAGTTTTTTTTCTATTAAACACTATTGTATCTCCTCTAGTTTCCATCCTTATGGTATCGTCTCAGGGAAATAACAAAATACTGAAAATAATGAATAATTAGCAACACAAAACATTTGTTTTCAACAAATTTGTTGAAGCTAAATCCTAAATCAACTGTGACTGAGAGTCAAGGACATTAAAATGGCCTTGCTCACTAAATACAGGTATTTGTTAGCTCATGCATCCAGATTAGATTTGTTAGTGAGCCATCCAATGACGTTACATATGTCGGAGATCCAAAAACATACCTGTTTTCATGCACATGTTGACTTTACCAGATAAGATTATAATCTATAATCTATGATATTCCAAAAATATGGAAAATGTTTTGAAAGGTAAAGAAAGCAATCTACGCTGGATATCTGAAGAAGAAGAAGAAGAAGAAGAAGAAGAAGAAGAGGTTGTGGGTTGTTCATTAGTCAGTTTATTAGCTTCATTAATTTTACTATTCTTCTCTCATCTCCTCTCATCTAAGCAATGTCCCTTTACTCAGATGGAAAATTCTGAGCATTCATCAGAGAAAGGGAAACAAATGAGGGGAAATGAGTAAAAAGATGGAGTAGTTGCCAAAGAAAATAAAATTGGAAAGAAAAGAAATAGCATTTATTAATATTTAGACTTGATGAAACAAGAAGAACAGAAAGAGTGCGGATATCATGATTAGCTACACGATATGGACAAAAGGATGTGGATAGCTCACTGTTTCACCCATATCAGATTTTGTCTCCATTTCCTGTTATAATAAGCTCTATTCTTCTAAGGAAGGCTTTTCACTAGATGTTGGAGGGTAGCTGTGGAGATTTGTGATCCATCATATACAAGAGCATTGATGAGATCACACATTGATGATTGGGATGATGAGGAGATTCCAGTTCATGAGTTCTTCCACCTCAACCCTGGGAAACCATACCTTCATGCACAGGGGCATTGTTAAGCTGGAACAAAGTTCTTACCAGGTCGAGAAAATATGATCGTATAACCTCAATTCTATCTTCCCTACATTGGCTACGTATTAAGTTTAGAATTGATTACAAACTGATGCTACTTACATACAAGACTCTGAATAGTTCAGCTCCCGTGTAAACAGTCTTCTAACACAGACTATTCTCAAGCTTAGGAATAGCCTTCCTGACAATGTTCGGGGCTCAGATACTCTTTCCTAGTATAAATGTAGATTAAGGCCATATCTCTTTAATCAGGCATACACATAATACATCCCATAACCTTGTGCTTCATTGCATATAATCAAATGTGCATTATCATTTAGTGTTGGTTAATGTTATTAACAGCAGTTACGCTAATGTCTCTCCACTTGCTTCTCTTTTTCTACCCATCCCATGGCATCCGCAGATTGTACCAGCTCCAGTTGTGTCATGAAACCTTCATTGAGAAGAGGATCCTGAGGCATCTAGAGATGTACCAGCTCCAGTTGTATTCCGCTTCATGAGGATTCAGGCATTCACATACAGTATAAGATGGCAACTATTAATACATGTGGTGTTTGAGGACAACCTTCTAATCAATACACAATTTTCAGGCTGTATATGCCTGTAGAATGGACATTATTCATAATAACACTCTCCGGTGATTATAATACTTTATAATCAGTAATCAATAATCAAGCTTCGCGTTAGTTCTGGCAGGCTACGCCATCAAGCGTGCATCAGCTGTTAATCAGCTGTCCACGACGTGCAGGGCCGGCCCTGGCCAATTTTCTGCCCTAGGCAAGATTTCACCTGGTGCTCCTGGAATCACAGACAATTGTGTTCCGATCATTTTGTTCATAAACTTACACAGAAACAAACTGCACAGCTTTGTCCTGTTTTTCTTTATTTTGAAAATATTTTGGAAACACACACAAACTATATAAAAAAAACTATATTACAGAGACCTTGCTTTCCTCGCCTTTCTTACAGCAATAAAATATATATAATAAATATATAAATAAAATACTTCTCAGGTAATAAAATATATATACATATATATAAATAAAAAACAAAATATATATATATATATATATATATATATATATATATATATATATATATATATATATATTAATAAAAATAATAATTTGGGCGCACGGGCGCCCCTAGTGGTGGGCAGCGCCCTTAGCATTTGCCTATTCTGCCTATGCGCCGGGCCGGCCCTGGCGACGTGCACCAATCCGGTTACGGCATCCATATTACCCGACCATTTAAATTCCCATTCACTGAGCCGCTTTCTAGCGCGTCGCTGCTGCTGCGGCTTAAACTCCCTCCTCCAACCCTGACTCCACCATGCCGGAACCTGTGTTCGTCGTACCAGTTTACGTCTTAAATCTCCACATATTTCTCTCTCTCTCTCTCTCTCTCTCTCTCTCTCTCTCTCTCTCTCTCTCTCATTATTTAATTATTTAATTATCCATTTATTCATTTTTTTCATTTGCCAAAAAAAAAAAAAAAAAAAAAAAATCCATGCATGATTAATGGTTCTGTTATAGGGGGGTATATTCTATTTTCTAGTTGCTGCTCTCCCCGCTCGGCCCACGCATGCACACGGACGGGCGCGTGGATTCCTGTCCAGAACAGAACCATACCTCCAACACTAACTGTATGCTATCATATAATAAATTCTCATTTGACAAAGTGGTCCTGACAGAAATGAGGATGAGGTTCCCTTTTGAGTCTGCTTCCTCTCAAGGTTTCTTCTTCTTCCATCTAAAGGAGTTTTTTTCTTTCCACAGTCACCTCAGTCACATCAGGCTTGTATAGTAGCAATAAATACAAACAAGTAGTTTAGGGAAGACCCTTATATACAGTAGGTGTGATGGTCACGTGTCCACAAAGGTTTTACTGTATAGTGTACTGTATATAGCCGACATTTATATGTTCCATTATAATCCATATCGAGTCAAGAGAAGTGTGTTCTCACATTCAGAGTTCTTTACACATCGGTCATTTGCTCAGCTGAGAAATAGGACAGGCTAGTACCTCAGCATTAAATTCTGACATCACCTCGTCACAGGGGAGAAGGACACACTCAATTTGATGGGCTAATTGCGTGTGGCACAATTAATCACTGCCTTCTGAATGACGCAGGCTCCTCATGGTCTCACAGAGACACACACACACACACACACACACACACACACACACAAGGATGCAGACACGCACACTTACACACATACACACAGCCGTAAAAGGACAGACACTGTTTTAATGAGATCTTTACTCATTAATTTTAACTTGTGTATTCTCCCTAATTAAGTTTAGCGATTATGGGCTGGGATGTGTTTCAAAGAAGGGCATACATGTGTCATAGTGAAATATATGATTCATAAATTGCAGAAATAATTTCCTAAAAATGAATGTGTTTGTGTAGCGGTCTGAGAAAACCAGTCAGATGTTGCTGTGGCTAAAATCTGGAAAACAGACAAAATGAGAAATCGTGTTTTGACCAAATTGGATTTTTCTGCCAATTTAATATACTGTGACATCTGTGCTCTAAGAGAACATAAATATATTTAATGAAAACAAAATGGAAATGTTTTTCATTTCGGCTATTTTTTAATCTTGTTTTGGCTATCACATAAGGAGACACTTAAACAAATGGTAAACACAGTCAGTCAGTCTGAAGAAACCTTTCTCACTATTTGAAGTACCTGCCATAGTGACAAAATCAGTTCCGTTTTTAATGATATTTGTTCAAAAGTTTCTGGTTACGCAATTTCATTTGACTATACAAAGTTATATAAAGTAAATAATTTATAATCACACTCTGCTCTGAGGATTTGCTTCCTTTTCAATCTGGTTCCTCTAAAGGTTTCTTCCTCATATCGTCTCTCAGAGTTTTTCTTTGCCGCCTTTACCTCTGGCTTGATCATTGGGGTAAATGTAATATTATTATTTCAATTTTTATATTCCTGCAAAGCTGTTTTACATTTTGCATCATTATAAGCACTATACAAATAAAATTGCATTGAACTGAATACCGGGCACGGTGGCTTAGTGGTTAGCATGTTCGCCTCACACCTCCAGGGTTGGGGGTTCGATTCCCGCCTCCGCCTTGTGTGTGTGGAGTTTGCATGTTCTCCCCGTGCCTCGTGGGTTTCCTCCGGGTACTCCGGTTTCCTCCCCTGGTCCAAAGACATGCATGGTAGGTTGATTGACATCTCTGGAAAATTGTCCCTAGTCTGTGATTGCGTCAGTGAATGAGGGTGTGTGTGTGCCCTGCGATGGGTTGGCACTCTGTCCAGGGTGTATCCTGCCTTGATGCCCGATGACGCCTGAGATACAGGCTCCCCGTGACCCGAGGTAGTTCGGATAAGCGGTAGAAAATGAATGAATGAAGGAATGAACTGAAAAAACTGAGAAGACTCCTTACACTCTCTGTACAAATGGCAGCAAAATTTGAAAACCTTTAAATGATTTCATAAAAAGGCATTAATAATACTAAAATTAGTAGAAAATACAGAAGTGAATGGAGTAATTAATTTTCCACCAGCGATAGCAATATCTTGGTGTTAGAAATGCGTAAAAACTCATTTCTTATTGTCAACATAAAATTCATTACAATTAACAGTAAAGTTGTTTATGTCTAAATATATAAAGTTATGTTTAAGTATATAATATTATGTACATGTACTGTATATACGGTTAAATGTGACGTTCTTTTTCACATTTAGAGATAACCAGACACCAATTTCAGTTTGTATTATTCATAACTATAAATAGTAGAAAACGGCATCATTTGATTATATAAAGGATTCTCCCTTGCCTTCTCGCATATTTGCCATCTGTAGAGTTATAACATTAACAACTCAAACGCCAGACAGTGTGGATGAGCACTAGAACAATTCCTCTCTAGAAGTGAGTAAAAATAGCCATATTTGTTGAGAACTAATTTGCTTTTCATCCTTGAATCCACATACTTTTAATTGCAAGTCTAAAGAAGCATGTCGTCCCATTAAACACATTCCAAACATTCCTTTAGGTCGCCCGTTATCAACGAGTGCTTTGTGGCAGGGAAAAGAAAACATTATGAGCAAAAGGCAGGCAGTCATACATTAATGATGAGCCTCTCACTTCATATTTCATGACAATGCACAGCCATTACACAGGCTACCAGAGGGCCATTACCCCAAAGCTGATAGGCCACAAATCTTTAGAATAATAGCTACATTAACTGTACTCTAAATGGGGCATGCATCAAAAGGAAACAATGGTACGGTCCAACCACCCAGCGAAAAGGAGTTATAAAAGTGCACACACATTTACTAGAAATATGTCATTTTGAATGTGACTCATATAATAAAATGGGGTAAGCAGATCCATCAGAAGATTGTGCTTGGAAAACTGTGACAGGTAGTGAAGACATTATTTTGCCACCCAAAATCCCTGAATGCTTGCTGTCATATGTTTTAGCACACAATGTTTAGACAGGGACAGCATCAGCCCGAAGCCATCCTCGGGCCAAATACCGTCAAACTCTTGTTAACTTTGTGTCAATCAAACATCCTGGGTCTGATTTACTTGGAAAATATTACATTAAGTATTACAGTGGAAATAGCTCTGATTACACTAGGGGTGTAACGCAATGACACTGTCTGTATTTGTATCTGTATAGTGCTCCAAATAATTATTATATTCACATTTATACCTGTACATGTAGCCTAATATTTATACATTTTTATGGTATGGTTTTTGACTATGAACCTCATAACGATGTTACTGGAAACATTCATTCATTTTCGGGTCATACCTCGGGTCACGGGGAGCCTGTGCCTATCTCAGGCGTCATTGGGCATCAAGGCAGGATACACCCTGGACGGAGTGCCAACCCATCACAGGGCACACACACACTCTCATTCACTCACGCAATCACACACTACGGACAATTTTTTTCCAGAGATGCCAATCAACTTACCATGCATGTCTTTGGACTGGGGGAGGAAACCAGAGTACCCGGAGGAAACCCCCGAGGCACAGGGAGAGCATGCAAACTCCACACACACAAGGCGGAGGCGGGAATCAAACCCCCAACCCTGGAGGTGTGAGGCGAACGTGCTAACCACTAAGCCACCGTGCCCCCCCGCATTACTGGAAACAATGGAAAGAAATTTTGAGGTAAAAATGCAACAGTGGCAGGACTAAGAATTAATTCTGGCCCTTACACTTACTCATACTGAGGAATCTCAGTCGAGTATCGGGAAGGTTTTCGAATAAGCTTAGTAGCTAAATTTACCAAAAAATAAAAAAAAACAGTACCCTGATTAAATCCACCATGACCATTACCAGACAATTATGGAATGAATGAATGAATGAATGAATGAGTAAATGAATGCATTAATGAATGAGTGAATTAATTAATTTATGAATGAATGAATGAATGAATGAATGAATGAATGAATGACACAAACCTTACTTTGTCTCACAAGCCTTATATAGTTTTTAGCATGAAAGTAAAAACCTTCCCCTTGTGTAAATTTTGTCTCATTCTGTCTAGTCTATGTACCAAAATGTGTTCGTAATTGGTTACATCTTTACATTACTACTATTCCTACACTACTATTGAAAATGATAACAACAAAAAACATTTACAGCCACTTAGAGTGCACTGAGGTAGTTGGTTCCACCAAAGCACTCATCGTCAATTAGCTGATGTCAGGTACAGCACAGTATAGAATAAACCCTATCTTCTTCCTAACGTTCGATCCGACCCACGTCATAACAGGTGAGGAAAAAAAAAGCAAAATCCAATCCATTTAAGCATCATGCTGTGCAGATCAGCTCTTCAATCTACCAGTCCACTGGGTTCGCATTACCATTACTCAGCATTCAGATCAATTCTGATTGTCTCTCTGCCACAAATCATCCACCATTAAGGCATAAACAAGCAATTAGTGTCTACATATATGAAGAGCAAAGAACCAGGTCCCATTTCCTGGACTGACGGTTTGAGGCCTTGTTTGAATAAATCTGCCAGATTGAGGTCGGATCAATGAGGAGTGGAGCTTCAGACGAACTGCACTGTTGATGTTGAACTTCGTGGTGGTAAACGACAATTTACACTGTCACAGTAAAGCTGAAGAGTTGACCTTTTTCTCATTAAAATAGCATTGATTGGCAGACATGGCAGCTCACAGCCACTATTAAGATTGACACGAGAGACGATGCTTCAGTGGAAGCAAATTAATTCCACTTGGCATAGCATCAAGATCCTCGGAGAAACTTGCATCCCTTTTACTTAGTACACAAATTCCAAGGTTTACTCTGGAAATTTTAAAGCCTAATTCAGACGCTAGAGGAAATACAGACTCTGTAACATTACGCTGATGAGCAACACAGCCCTCTTCATGCATAAATGTTATTTACTCACCCGTAAGATGACTATATACACAGTTCGCAGTTTATTCGTTTTTCCAATTGAGTAAGTAATAAACTTGCAGCTCAGTAAAAAAATTCGGCTCACGTTATGAAAAAAATGATTAGACTTGCGATCTAGACAGATTTGTATCAACCTATATTGGGCCTGTGCTACAGATACCCACCGTGAACTATTGAAAACTGCTGTATCTGACACTTAAAAAAGCTGAAAGAAACATCAATTAGTCGTTTTTTTTCTTCAGCTGTCTAGCGAGACATTAGACATACATTATGATCAGATTCTGTAGGAGTGGAACCTGATATGGTCTTCGTCTTTTTCATATACCTCTACTTGGGATTAGGAGATGTTTTTCTGCTTACCATGGTTGTAAAGAGTTCTCTGAGTTCCTGTAGCCTTCCCATCAGTTCACTGTTCACTTCAAACCTCTCTCAACAACAAGCCATTTCCAGTTCGAGAGCTGCCTCTACTTGGATGTTGTTTTATTTTGTTGTGTTGTTTTCTTAAAAATCGCAAGAGATCAGCCAATTGAAAAATACAGAAAACAATTCTGTAATTCTGTATTCTATAAAAATTCTGGCATCAACATCCATGACAGAAGATCACTGACATCACAATTTTCCATCAATCAAATCAAAAATTTAATTTGAAAATATACTGAAGATTTTGACCTGTATTTGCGTGATCTTCTTCATGCAACAGGTTTGGTCGATTACACTCACTCATTTTCTACCGCTTATCCGAACTACCTCGGGTCACGGGGAGCCTGTGCCTATCTCAGGCGTCATCGGGCATCAAGGCAGGATACACCCTGGACGGAGTGCCAACCCATCACAGGGCACACACACTCTCATTCACTCACGCAATCACACACTACGGACAATTTTCTAGAGATGCCAATCAACCTACCATGCATGTCTTTGGACCGGGGGAGGAAACCGGAGTACCCGGAGGAAACCTCCGAGGCACGGGGAGAACATGCAAACTCCACACACACAAGGCGGAGGCGGGAATCGAACCCCCAACCCTGGAGGTGTGACGTGAATGTGCTAACCACTAAGCCACCGTGTATATATATATATATATATATATATATATATATATATATATATATATATATATATATATATATATTCTATTAATCTATTTAATTTCTATTTATCTCTAATGAGCATGCCAGAGGCAACGTGTAATAATGGGTAAATAAATGGGAGAAAGGTAGGACCTGGAAAAGCTAACCACCTCAAACCACACACAACAAATATCCTTTTGTTAATAGATCATCTTTGTACTGTTGTGAATAAAAAAGCTTTCAAGTTTTTAAACAAGATGAAGATTCATCTCAACATTTCACACCCATTTAATTTTCACCAATCGGCATCCACTTTTATCACAAACATTTTCTATTAACAAATTCGGATGTCCGAATTATTTTACGACACACAATCCAACACCTGCTGTATCACTGCAAACCCAGGAATCCACAGATAGTATCGAGGAGCTGCACTTTGTCTTTTGGTCAGAGCAGGTGTGTCTAATCGCTTTCCCAGCACCACTATCACTTTACAACATGATCTGTGCTTTGCTGATTCAGTTCAGCAGATTTGCTGTTTTATTAATGCTGGAAGCTGAAGTGTGGAATAAGCTAAAAATAAACCGTGCTTTAAGAGCCCCCAGTAAACCATGTGAATAAATCCCCCACACGCACAGCTAAAATCGAGTGGTTCGTGAGATTACAGCCCACCACAATAATTCTTACGTCTTGGTAGACTTGATTAAAGAGAGGTAACCTGATGATTACGAGATGTTTATGTGAAATCAAAGTTGATATGCGAGCACTAGCGGCGCCCGATCCGATCGCATTAAACGCAGCAGGAGGAGAATGGAAATTTTATTTATTTGACGTTCTCTTGAGGAATATGAACTGCTTGAACATGCACTCGAACATCTTCATTTTGCAGCTTGCTTGCCTTTGATGACTGTGGAGATCAAAGCCGAGAGATTTGCAGCTATCTGCGATAAATTTTGTAGTCCCTGCATTCCCTTACATTTTTTTCTAGCTTGAAGAGTTTGATGATCAGAAAAATGGTTGTGTACTTAAAATCCTAACACTCAAAGGAATTTTTGTTTGTTTGGGTGTTATTCTTTTGTGATTTTGTATCAAAGAACGAACCTTGTAGTTTTCCAAGAAACAAAAGCCGAACAGTGTTTGGTAATGTGTTTAATCTGAGGAGTCACACACCATTTTATGAGGAGCGAGGGCCTATTTTGGAACAGGAAACCTACAAGCCTACACAGATCAGCCAGATGCTATTGTCCTATCATAAGCAGTCATAAATAAAGCCATAAAGCATTTATGAGTCTGGGCGAGCCAAACTGCGACAGCATGTGAGGTCTAAATGCCAGGCAAGGGAAAGGCAGATTCACAACACGTCCATCTGACCAATCAAAAAGCACACTGACGTTCTGTTGTGTTTTTTTATTTTTAATCAATCTGCTCATTTTTCTATTGAGTGTTCAGAGTACACATGGTGCTGTGATACACTTAGTGTGGTTTAAAGTGCTTAAGAACCAGCACTGTAACAAATGGGAACCCGACGAGGCTGCTATGTGGTCAATCTTTGAGGCTACTGTTTGAATCTTTAACCACTGATATTAATCCAAAAAAAACAAGCAGCAATTGAAATAATTATTTAAAACTAGATTTGGAAAGTTCGTCGCGACAAACTTTGATGTTGGCTTTGACGAGGCAAGTATTCGCAAAGGCCGGTGCTTTTTGGAGGCGAGTGGACATAAGGGACAGTGTTACTTTTGGAGGCAAGTGGACAGAAAGATAGGGTGCCAAAACATTTGGAGGCAAGTGGAGACGAGCATGTGACATCATCCGAATACACGTGAGGAAGTTCCCCTCATTGTTCTGAGTGTTTTGATATGTCACATGTCCATGTTGTAAAAAGTTTTTTGATTTTGCATATTTTGGGGGCGGGGCTGCGGCACATCCGAAAGGCCAGTCGGTACACCAATTTAAAAGTTTGTTCAGAGTATCTCCCTAAAGGAGCTGGCCGAGTTTGGTGTAGATACTGTAGTTCGAAAGCTTGCCGAGTTATAAACCTCCAAAGTTTATAATGGGAGTCTATGGGAAAAAAGGCCACTTTGAGACCCGGTACCAGAAGTACTGGTACTCGGATCGCTTAGAAAAGTCATAGCAACAAACTTCAGACCAGAGTCTACAACATATCCGAATTTGGTGCATGTGGATCGAAAGCCCTAGGCCGCATTAAATTTTATATATTTTTGTCTAAGCTGAAATAGGAAAACAGAATGTTGGCTTCTACAAAGCGACATAAGGCCACTGAGGCAATTATTCCATTTTCAATAGAATAATTGCAGCCGAGCAGTAAAATGATCAAAGTATACGTCGATATCCAATACTCAAACAGCACCGCCAAACTCCATCTTCTCTCTACAAGAACGAGATCTCTTCAAAAACGAACAGAATTTCTTACAATTTCATGCAGATGACATTCTAATCTTAATCGTTTGACATTTTATAAGAACTGTGTTTTTACAAGCATGAGGACACGCCGGTTGCTATGAAGCGACGAGCACCACTATCTTGAAACTCTTGAAGTTCACGCCTTGCATTAACAATGGAGTTCTGACCCGATCATAAGTGGACAGAAGAGGAAAGGGGTTCGGTGTGTCACAGCCAATCACGCAAACATATTTTGGAAATGATATGGGATGGATAAGACGTTATAATATTCACCACACCACACTGTAATGTGTAGCATTGAATTTCTTTGTCATGTTCCATTCCACAAACTATTCATTTTTAGCTTAGTGGTTAAGGTGTTGGACCACCACAGCCAACCTGTTGTCCCTCTGAAGCTCTCGTTCCTAATCCTGTCCATTCTCATCACACCTAAAGAGAACCTCAACATCCTCTCTGTGTCACGGTGAGGCAAAGACGAGTGAGGATCCAAATGCAGTTTAGATTTTTAATAGACCAAAACAAGAAACAGGCAAACAAACAAGCAGGCAAGACAGGAAACAGGAACATAGACGCAAACATACAACAACAACCAACACCAGGGACGTGAACAAACAGAGTAGATAAAACAAACAGGAACCAATCACCAAGCAGAGACAATCAGTGACTAAGACAACACAACTGAGGGAGAGATGGAGTTCAATTAGTGTCCATGGTAACCAATGAGTGGGCGGAGCAAACAATTAACAGCAAGGCAGACAGCAGACAGAAACAGGGCAAAACACAGACAGACTCATTACACTCTGCTACCTCATCTCTGCCTCATGTCTTTTTCCTCTATGCTACAGTCTCTAACCCATACAGCACTGTACACCTTTCATTCGATTCTTGAAGACACTCTTCTGTCACACAACACTCCTGACACTTTTATTATATTTTCTTATCTACTTTGATATACAATATTCTTTGATACATAACTGAATATATTTATTTCTTCTTATCGTATTCACCTGTGCCTTATTTTTATTTCTTTATTTATTTTTTTCTTTTTTTTAAATCAAGGAAAGAATTTGACTACATGTGTATTATTAAAATTATACAATTACAATTTAATTGTAAGGTTGTGGGGGGCACGGTGGCTTAGTGGTTATCACGTTCGCCTCACACCTCCAGGGTGGGGGTTCGATTCCCGCCTCCGCCTTGTGTGTGTGGAGTTTGCATGTTCTCCCCGTGCCTCGGAGGTTTCCTCTGGGTACTCCGGTTTCCTCCCCCAGTCCAAAGACATGCATGGTAGGTTGATTGGCATCTCTGGAAAATTGTCCATAGTGTGTGAGTGCGTGAGTGAATGAGTGTGTGTGTGCCCAGCAATGGGTTGGCACTCCATCCAGGGTGTATCCTGCCTTGATGCCCGATGACGCCTGAGATAGGCACAGGCTCCCCGTGACCCGAGGTAGTTCGGATAAGCGGTAGAAAATGAGTGAGAATGAGAGTGAGTGTAAGGTTGTGAGTTCAATTCCCAAATCAACCAAACTGCCACTACTTGGCCCCTGAGCAAGGCCCTTAAACCTCAATTTCAGAGCTGAGATAAAAAAAAACAAGAGATAAAATGTAAGTTGCTTTGGATAAGGGCATCTGCCAAGTGCTGTAAATGTAATAAGGAAATTAGAATCCTAGTTAAAACCTACGAGAACTGAAGAAATAATACAAGAACAGAAATAATGCATATCACAGACTGTAGCTGACTTTATGAACGATTAGAATTATAGATTCAATCTTGTCACAACACACTAGGAGATATAGAGGATATATTACACAGAGGAGTACAGACACTTCCAAACAACGATCGAGCGCCGTGTTCAGGGTAAACCTGGAGCAGAATGAAAAAGAACATGATGTCAACAGAAAGCAAACATATGAGATTAACAGAATGTTTCATTCAGGTGTTTAGGAACTGAATCGATTACTTTATGTTTGGGCTGCATCGCTTAATACGGCGTCTTTGAATCGGTAGCAAATGCTGAAGTAAAGCAGACGTGTGCTTAAGTGTCGACGGGTTTCTCTAGGAGCAGATGATTTTCCGTCTGTCGTTTCTTTTTGGAATTTTGATTTTGAGCATTAGGGCAGATAAGAAGGGAGATCTCAATTCAGTGTCAAAGCAGAGAGAGGGAGAAAGAGAGAGAGAAAGAGAGAGAGAGAGAGAGAGAGAGAGAGAGAGAGAGAGAGAAGTCTCAACCCCACTGACAGGACTGTGTCAGGCGTCAGTGCTCTGGCGGCAGGGAAAATTAGGGTTACACAATTGCATTGACTCCTACAAGCACCACTGCAAGGCCTGCTCCATAATTGGATCCATTTTGAGGAGGTTTTAGGGAGCACTTGAATGAGATACGGAGAGTTTCACACGCTCTATACTCACACATTTCTCTTCTCTCCACTCTCCCTCTCTTCATCTCTCTCTCTCTTTCTCGCACAGAGCGGCAGCTTTATGGGAGAACAGCCGTCGTGTTAAAAGCCCTGTCACATGCATTCGGCACAAAGCTGAGCAGAAATGACACCATGTCTCTCAAAAATGGGCAGTTTTATTCCGCATGGTTTTCCATGCTCTAATCGTAAGGAGGAAGTGTGAGACGTCTACGAGACACACAAAAGCCAAAAATTATCCAATTCAACGCTTGGCTTGAAGAATTGACCACTTTTCTATCTATCGCTAAATAAAACATACATGTTTAGACACTTTATTTAGGAACTCACTGTGTATTCATGCAATTATCCAGTCAGCCTGTCTGTATAAGTGTGTGAGCAGCACAGCGCATAAAATCTTGCAGATACAGTACACATCAATAGCTCAAGAGAAAAATGCGATCTTAGTGAGCGTATAATGTTTGTTGTTGGTGCTAATGGTTTAAAGATTTTAAAAACTGCTGACCTCCTGGGATTTTCAGGCACATGTTTCACTAGAATTTATATACAGCATAAAAAACAAAAGCCATCTGTCAGGTAATGAGAGAATGAGAGGATGCAAATGCAGATTAAGCAGCTTTAATGAAGATATGGCACACAGGTCCAAAACGTCAAGCAATTTTATAGGGAAATGTAGAGACAGGTCATGTGAGCAACATGCAGTGTTAAAAAGAGTAAGCAAAAGTCTGGAATCAGGAAACAATAAGGAAAAAACTAGGCTTGGATAAATAAGGTCATAGATAGAGTGCAGTGAAAATATACTTTGCGGTGTGCTAGTGACCTAAAGTGCAATAGAAAGAGTCCTTGGGTGAGTAACTGGAAACAGGACCATGACTGAGCTAAGGACTTCTATTAAGTTGTCCTAGCCACATAAAGTGCATCGTGTGCAACCAGTCTGAGACAAAAGATGGTGCAAACAAACAATACAGAACAGATACGCAAAATAGCACCGACCAGCGTGCATTCTGTATATCATACAGTACATATAGTAGGAATCTAAACAACCTGAAATGGGAGAGTAATGTGAATAATATGTTCTGTAAACCACGGTGCATGTTGGGAGTTGGAGTTTGCTGAGATGAAAGACCGGACAACATCCAGCAGTTCTGCAGGTAGTCTCTATTAATTGATGACTGTGGAACTTTGTCGATTAGCGCTCTGGCCGTAGTACAACATTTCATTATGCTAGAGTATAAGTAAAGACATACAAAATGAAGCACTTCTTAAAAGGCATATACTGTACCAACTATCTAATTAAAAAAAAAAAATTGAGGGAAGTTTACCTAATTTACCAACATTATCTAACTGTCAGAAAATGGGATGTCATCAGGGATAAAAATTCAGACCCAAGTGCAGGGATAACAAAAGGGAGTTTATTAGGCAAGAAACAACAACGGCATGCGGAAACCAGCAACGGCATGCGGAAACCAGCAACGGCATGCGGAAACCAGCAACGGCATGCGGAAACCAGCAACGGCATGCGGAAACCAGCAACGGCATGCGGAAAAGGGCGCCAGCGACAAGGCCTCAGCAAAGACACACATACAGGACAACTGGTATAAATAGGGAAGGCAATTATTGAAACACAAACACAGGTGTGCAGAGGCGGGACGGATTAAGGAAAAGGCGGGGCTAACACATGTGAACACAACAAAAACAAAGGCACATGGTATAAGACAAACAAAGCCAGCCAGAATGTCCCCCTAGTGTCCAGGAAGGGAATAGTCGAAGCCATTCCTGACACTAACATGCTTGTTTTATGCTAGGTTGTACTAGCATCGATTCCAGTAGAAAACATGCTTTCTAGCTAATAGTAAATCTCAGTTATTTACAGGATATTTCACTTCTTATTGAAACTTTACAAACCATATAGCATTAGTCATGTCTTTGGAGCATTTGGTTAATTTAAGGAAGTTTCCTTTGTGAGTTAAAAATAAGGAGGCGGTGCTTGGTGATGTGTCTTGTAACACACCAGTAACAGGAGGAGACGTTTTGGAGGTCAATCTCTCTTTCTCTCTAAGCTTGACCTTCATTTTTTTTTCCTCTTTCCCATTTTCTTTGCCGCCCTCTTTCTCTTTATCATTTCATTTATATATATATATATATATATATATATATATATATATATATATATATATATATAGAGATATTTTATCAATTGTTTTCAAAGGTTTTTCAATTGTTGTTGGATTCCAGGTTGTTTTTTGCAAGCTGCATTAAGCTTTGTACAACCTGTTGTGTTGTATTGTGTTCTGTGATCACCTTGTTTGCAATTTCTTTTAGTAATCTGGTGTGAAAAAAAAAATGACAATGTACTCCATTTAATTCCTTTGTTGTTGTTTTTCAGCTCAGAAAAGATTGGACATTGGCTTCCTGCCAGTCCTGGGATTTAAAACCACAACTGTCTAGTCAATTGAATAGACCCATTTAGATGCATTTAATATTACAGTTAATATTTCAAAATGGATGAATAATTAAAGAAATACTAACAATAATTAAAGATGTTTAATTATTTCTGGAACATTCTGCACCTGACGAGATCATTATGTCACCTTCTAATTTTCTCGATGATTTAGAGAAAATTCGTCCCTTTAACATGTGTGCACTGAGATGTGTGTGTATGTGTGTGTGCAGTGCAGCAAGTGTGTGAGAGTGACGGTATTGAAGTTTGAGCATGTGACACATGATGTAGTGCAAATGCGTCATGGTGGGTGCTAACATTTGTGTGTGTCTCTGTGTGAGTGTTGGTATATATATTTGTACGTGTGTGTGTGTGTGTGTGTGTGTGTGTGTGTGTGTGTGTGTTTTGATGTTGTCCTGACAGAGCTGCCAGACTCGGTGAAGGGCCGTTAGCATGCGTGGTGAGCTGATTGATTAATATGTGTGTGTGTGCATGTGTGTGAGTTTGTGCGTGCATGTGTGTGTACGTGTGTGTATGTGTGTGCGAGGAAGCACGGCACTGTGATTAATTGGGCTCAGGACCTCATCTGCAATGTTTTGATGAAAATGAAGAGAGGAAGAGGGGAAGGAAGCCACAGTGCCCTAATGAATCCGGAATACTAGTAACTGGAGGATGCTGATTGTGTGTGTGTGTGTGTGTGTGTGTGTGTGTGTGTGTGTGTGTGTGTGTGTGTGTGTGTGTGTATTAGACTCACCTTTTTTAAATGCACTCATATACAAAGTTTGAACTCACTAGATTTGAATGCTTACACATCACAACACTGTTCAATTCTGAAATCTGATTGGTTAGAAGGTTTTAATTAACTTTCTATGGCAGAGACTCTAATAGATGTAGTTTTTCCTCATCTGTCTAACAGAGGCCTTCAGGATTTTGGTATATGGACCTACTGTATGCATGACTTCTTCTATCTTGACCCAGGCCCAGTCCAAGATGCACAAATGCAGCTGTATAGCATGATGCTGTCCCCATGGGCATGTTGTCCTTGTGTGAAAAAATGTCTTGTTTACATCTCCAAATATGTCCAAATATTTCTAACTTTGTTTCATCAGATCAGAATATGTTTTGTTACATGTTCAAGCACTGATATTCCTTCGGTTGCTGTAAATATAGCATAGCAATATATATATCCTGTTATTGGTCATGTAACTGCGGTGCCATATTAAAGTCTCCTGTGTTTCATGAAGATTCAGGACTACTGTTAGAAATTTAGAATACATAATCATTCTGATATCCTGCCTTGATGCCCGATGACGCCTGAGATAGGCACAGGCTCCCCGTGACCCGAGGTAGTTCGGATAAGCGGTAGAAGATGAGTGAGTGAGTGAGTGAGTAATCATTCTGATTTGTTTTAAAATTTTCCTCCTTAATGCATTGTGTTTTTGTAATATTGATGTCCAGTGTTATTCTAAAAAGATAGAAAAACTTCCCTCTGTTCAGACTGCCATTGGATGAGAGCATGGATTATCAGTGTCATATGTCCTTTCTTTGTAGTCTATAGCTATCATTTAATAATTTAGACTTGATACCTAACCCCTGAGAGACAACACCAATAATAATAAGAGGAAACTTTTCTTAGAAGATTTTTTATTTTTTATTTTATTAAATTCAAAAATCCTTATTTTATATTTGAGAAACTGTGAAACGGAAGTCCACGAGGGACCCGTCAATATGGAAAGTGTAATATCTGAGATCTGCAGGTGTCTTTGATGAGACCAAAAGTCTCTAGTGGTAAAAATCCAATCTGATGAACAGCAATTATCACCCAGCATGCCCTGCTACCAATTATATGCTAGAGCAAAGTTGGTGGTGTAACACTTCCTGACACTTGTAATCACTTTTATTGACTGAAGTGATGGCATCCTACTCAGTCTGTCACAATCTGTTCCCTTGTTATAGCACCCTTTGTGTGTAGCAGGAGGAAAAAGAATGAATCAATCAAGAACTTTTTGGCTACAGCGACTGACAATTCATTCAGCACTTCAGCTAGACAGAAATTATCTTAGAAATTATGTTTGACAGAATACCACAATGTTAAAATGTACCGGGGTGGGAAAAGTACTGAAATCTATTACTCAACTAAATATACATTTAGCCGTCTAAATAAATTCTTCACTGCATTTAAAGTAGAAAATCATAAACCTACGCCTAAGGTACAGTATAAACCAAATAGTACAAGAAAGTAAATCAAATCTGCTTTTATTTCTAAATAACAAGCTTTGGATTGAAATTAGCAGCTCAATCGGCAATGAGAAAAGGAACGTGGGAAAACATTAGCTAAGTATAATGCTAAGCTAAGATACATGTATATGTGTAGTTATACAAAAATTATAGATATCTGGTATCGGATCGATTTTTTTTTTCAAGATATTCTAGATTCCAGTGTAGATACATGCAATTCAAATTTCAATTCATAAAAAAATGCAGATAATTGTAAGTAGGTTTACTCACTCACTCATTTTCTACCACTTATCCGAACTACTGTACCACGGGTCACGGGGAGCCTGTGCCTATCTCAGGCGTCATCGGGCATCAAGGCAGGATACACCCTGGACGGAGTGCCAACCCATCGAAGGGCACACACACACACACTCATTCACTCACGCAATCACACACTAGGGACAATTTTCCAGAGATGCCAATCAACCTACCATGCATGTCTTTGGACCAGGGGAGGAAACCGGAGTACCCGGAGGAAACCCCCGAGGCACGGGGAGAACATGCAAACTCCACACACCCAAGGCGGAGGCGGGATTCGAACCCCCAACCGTGGAGGTATGAGGCAAACGTGCTAACCACTAAGCCACCGTGCCCCCCCCCCGTAAGTAGGTTTAATTTACTAAAATTAAATTGCTAACAAAAGAGTCAGTGATATATAGTGGGGTCCAAATGTATGAGCCCAATAGTAAGATTTGGCACTTTTTTGAATGCAAGTTTTTTTTTTATTTTTATTGCAAATTATATTATCTGTAATAACTTGAGTGAAAAGTTTACTGTTTACGTGAATTTCAGACATTTTAGTATTTGCATGTGCTTTAGTGGATAGGATAAGACTCACAGAAAACCTGATCAGTATCACAAATTTACTTTCATTTAAATATTGAATTGAAAAGCCTGACTATTCTATATTTATGTTTTTTTTTTGTTTTTTTGTTTTTTTTTTTATTTTCAAAACTGTAAAAATGTTTAAATGTTTTGTTCATTGCCAGCTCTATACGTGGTCACAATTAATTGAGTAGTTACTTTCACACTGTATGAAATTTGACTAAATAATTATCACTAGTAATATACAGTATAGAATTCTGACTAACAAACTTTAAACAAACTTGCAGATTTTATATATAAAAAAAAAAATATATACAAAAAAAATTTGCTATAGGCTATAACAAAAAAATTTAGCTTGCTATTAAAAAAAATCTTGTAAATATATTATATATATACACCTTATGATTGGTCATAAAAATAATTTCTACATAATCTAATCTGTAGATTCTTATTAACTAACTATCATTATTAAATATTGTATACTGTACAATACATTTCATCTCCTTCTTCACCTTTCAGCCATTTTCTCCTCCTAAAACATTTTGAACTTATGAGCAGTTTTAAGGGTTTAGATGCTTTGTAAATAACATTACTAGGATCTTCTCTTTAATGCTGAGGGGAAACGCTCACATTTTTAAGAATTTTCATGAATACGTGCCCTTTAATCCAAGAGATCTGGGTAGGAGGGAAGTCATTCTCCCTCTCTTAATGATACTAGCCAATCTAACTCTGTGAGCTGAGGTATGAGGAAGAGGGCAGATAGAGGGCTTGGTTTTGAATGTGACACTCTGTGACTGTGTAAGTCTGCACATGTCTCAGAGGAAGCTAAGCCTTTTCCATTGTCTTGGATGCTAGCTGTTGTATGATTGGGTCTGACAGGTGGGCTCTGGCAAGACAAATTGAAAAGAAAATAGGGGAAAACTCTAAAAAAAAATAATTGGAGTGGAGAGTCTTTGTTTCTTTCTATCTACTATTTGGCGTAAACCCTCCCACTCGGTTCTAAAATCTTAAATTATCTTTGAATTACAAGTAGTCATAAAAAAGCCATAAAACATTTATGAGTCACCAGGTTCCAAGCCAAAGAGTAATAATTTGAAATATTATATACAGTATTTATGTGTTTATTTACATTTGTTGGCTTCTTAGCAATATTCCTCAGGGTCCTGTCCGAAGCCTCATTTTGAATTCAGAATATACTGAGACGAATGTCATTCTCCTTCCTTAATCAACTCGTTGGCTGCTCTTATCAGCAAACTCCACTACTCCCAGCTAACATGCACACACACACACACACAAAAAAACCACCGTCTTTATGTAATGTTGCTTCATCCCACGCACTCACGAGGCTCATTGCTCAGCTGTAGGGGAGAAAAATGATGCGTTTGTAATTACGGCTCAGAAACAATAGAGGACGATTTCTTCTATCTCAATGACACAGTGCTTTATAGTTATATTATTGCCACCGAAGAACACTACACAGCAAAATCCCTTGTGCTGAATTAACACTAACAGTCTTTAGATACACAAATGAATATTGAGTTTAATTCAAACATTGTAGGTGTTACTCAAACACTGTGATTTTCCTCCATGGGGCCATTAAGTCAAAAGATAAGCCGTGTTAAATGAGAAATATAAAAAGAACTACGGTTTTATGGTACGTACTGTACATGGACGTAATAGCTGTAGGTGTAGATTTAACGAACTCCTATTGAAACCTTTGTACGGTGTGACAAAGGACAGCGTGAGAGCTTATAAAAGAAAGTGTGCTTGTATCTATAGTCATATGATTCATGATTCAGCACTTTCTTTGCCTGTGTTAGGCCTAAAAAACTAAGAAGAAGCTTTCTGCTCCTTCTTCTCAGTCTCCCAGCTCAAACTAAGCTTTGAATTACCCACAAGCCCCCTAGAGCGACAACACTCTAGGCAGAGAAAGAAAAAAATAGAAGGATAAGAAAAATCAATGGGGTTCAAATGAGGATTGGGCATAACATTATGCTCTGGTAGTGACAAGCTAGTGAGAATTCATTAGTATCGCACGTCCCTGCAGGCCAATTTTACAAAGATGCTAGTGGGAGGATTTATAGACCCGATCGCTGAACTGGTCTTACTGGGGAGATGCTGAAAGTGAAGTTGATCTGATATAGTATGCAAATACACAACCACATACATGGCATCTAGTATAATTTTTTTTTTTTCTACAATGGATTGTTTTAATTCTAGTGACCACATCTCAATTATTTCATTTTGTATTAACACGTCAGGTTTTAAAACAATAAATCAAACGTAACGTTAAATCCGTTACTACTTAGCAACCAATGCCCGATTGTATCAGATTGTCTTTCTCATTCATTCATTCATTCATAAATTTTCTACCGCTTATCCGAACTACCTCGGGTCACGGGGAGCCTGTGCCTATCTCAGGCGTCATCGGGCATCAAGGCAGGATACACCCTGGACGGAGTGCCAACCCATCGCAGGGCACACACACTCTCATTCACTCACACACTCACACACTACGGACAATTTTTCCAGAGATGCCAATCAACCTACCATGCATGTCTTTGGACCGGGGGAGGAAACCGGAGTACCCGGAGGAAACCCCTGAGGCACGGGGAGAACATGCAAACTCCACACACACAAGGCGGAGGCGGGAATCAAACCCCCAACCCTGGAGGTGTGAGGCGAACATGCTAACCACTAAGCCACCGTGCCCCCCCCTTGTCTTTCTCATCATATTATAAAAATGGCACCATTTATATATGTATATTTTTATAAAAAAATAAAAAAAATTCACTAATCTTGTGAACAAATATAGCTTTTCAGATTGCCTTCTTGTCAAAACGAAATGTAATTTGATATCAATGTGATCTCATTAGGCCTAAATTCAGGAGGACTAAAATCATCTACCTGACAAATTGCACAAAATGACTGCACACCCTTTTGAAATTGATATCAATTTACCTTCACTGAAAGGATGTAGCTGTTAAAATTGTGAATTGATTGGGTGATTATTTTGTTACGATTCCAAATACAGTTTCTTTTACGACCTGGGTCTTCTGATTAGTTTAGACACCGGCTAAATTATTATACTGTGTTTTGATTTACATTATATGGCCAAAAGTATGTGGACACCTGACTATTACACTCCTATGTGGTTCTTCTCCAAAGTATTGCCACAAATATTTGGAGGCACCCAATTGCAAAGAAGGTTTCCGTATGCTGTAGAATTCTCTTTCAATTTCTCTTTACTGGAACTATGAGGCACTAACCTGATCCAGCATGAAATTTCCCCCGGGCACAAAGAGAGCTTTATAAAGACATGGTTTCCAAGGTTATAGCAGACAAACTATGAGTGTCCTGCAAGGAACCCTGACCTCAACCCCACTGAACACCTTTGGGATTAATTAGAATGCCGACTGCACCCCAGACCTCCTCACCCAACATCAGTGCCTGACCTCACTAATGCTCTTGTGGTTAAATGGGCAAATCCCAATAGCCATGTTCCAATATCCAGTGGAAAGCCTTCCTAGAAAAAGGTTTGCATAGAGAAGAGTCTGGAGGCTATTATAAAAGCAATGTAGGAGAGAAAGTCTGAAATGGGATTTTCAAAAAGCACATATGGGTGTGGAACTTTTAGCTGTATAACGTGCTAAATAGCAGTAAAGGATGTGATTACTGTTTCCAAATGTTTTGCCAGTAAAAGTTTCAAGGACATTGTTTTTTTATGCAAGTCAACATTTTCAGTTGAAATAAAAACATCAGTAACCTACTGTATATTGAATATCTGAATTTTAGGCATATGTATAAGGAAGTGTGCAATCATTAGATTGTTGAGTTTTAAATGAATTCATGTAATCGTGTGGCCTACTATTTAATAGTTTTAAATGAAGTTTGAAATTATTACAATGGTAGAATAATTGGCACCTTGGACAAGCAGATTTTGTGTCCAGGCTTTTTATTTATTTATTTATTTATTTATTTATTTATTTATTTATTTATTTATTTATTTATTTTATGGGGGGCACGGTGGCTTAGTGGTTAGCATGTTCGCCTCACACCTCCAGGGTCGGGGGGGATTCCCGCCTCCACCTTGTGTGTGTGGAGTTTGCATGTTCTCCCCGTGCCTTGGGGGTTTCCTCCGGGTACTCCGGTTTCCTCCCCCGGTCCAAAGACATGCATGGTAGGTTGATTGGCATCTCTGGAAAATTGTCCCTAGTGTGTGATTGCATGAGTGAATGAGAGTGTGTGTGTGCCCTGCGATGGGTTGGCACTCCGTCCAGGGTGTATCCTGCCTTGATGCCCAACGACACCTGAGATAGGCACAGGCTCCCCGTGACCCGAGGTAGTTCGGATAAGCGGTAGAAGATGAATGAATGAATGAATGAATGAATATTTATTTTATAAATTTTTCATTTAGCATGTACAATCTTTTTTCAGTCACCTCAGGGTTAATGTGCAATAACACCATTTTTTAAACGGTTCAAAATGGCCTAGTGCAATTTGCTGGTACGTGTAACAACCGTATTGTTCGCTTCTTTTTTTTTGTATTTATACACTGTACCGTATATATTTGTACTATGTTTCTACTTTATATTTGCACAAATTTTTTCTATGCTGCAGTAACATAACAAATAAAGATATATCGTATTTTATCTTATATTATCTTATCTTAAACAAACTGAAAAGCAAACACATAAATCATATTTACATGACTGATTTCATGTTGGTTTCACAAACACAATGTGGTATTTAGATGTTGTTAGAAGAAGATAAGAATCCTGTATGTACTAGGGTTAATGCAGAAGCTCACCACTTCTTCACTTCATCAGTTACATTCATGGGGAGTAAACATATAGAGCTGGTTACCACACTGGATCTTTGTTTAAATTGTTTTTTATTATTTGCCTAGTCCTGAATTCATTACATTGAGGATGTCCAGCCTCATATTAAGGCTACAGGTGAAAAAAAAATCTTTCCAGAACCAATCAGGGGTTTAGCATGCATTACACGTGCTGCCATTTTGCACAACAGTTTCATAAACCCACAACTGTTCAGTGGTTTTTATGACCCCACCTGTCTAACACATTTACAAGTCCCATGCAAGTCCACAACTGGCACATAACTAAAGTTTCCGGCTGAAAGATTATTACGAGACTTGCTGAAGAACCCAGATGAACTACACACCCGGGTCCGGCATACGAGTTAAAGCCGAGAGATGAACAATTGCTTGAATTCAAACGCATTAATGCTTGTCCTGCTGTATTATAAAGATGTAAATCCCAGTAGTGAGTACCTGTAGAGATGAATGACACACTATTAAATAGCATCATCACAACAGTCATTCAGCAAGAGCTTGGCACAATGCACATCTCTTTGTGATGGCTCCCTTTCCCAGCCCATAACCACCAGTGAGTGTCTGCTGGAGATAGCGAATAATTACTCCAAGCGCTGGATGTACATTATGGCGCTGAGCTCGGCAGCATTGTTATAATTGATTCATTGAATTGCTCAGGTATTGTCAGATAAATTATTTAACATGGAAATTATGCCGCTTTGAGACAAATTTCAATTACTTTCCTCCACTACAGGGAAATGCAGAGGTTTTTTTTTGTGTGTGTGTGTGTGTGTGTCACACAAACACAACACGAAGTCTGTTCAGCAACACAACGAAGATCCAAACGTTTCAGATATCCCAAATGGATGGGTGACATTTACAAACACGCTCTCTTTATTTCCGACACTGAATGAATTTCAGTCCCTTTAAAGGCTCGATCAGGTACCACTGGAAATGGCAGGTTTTTTTTTTTAGTTGTACTGCTTCAACAAAGGTCAACAATAATATCAACAAGCAAAACAACTACTAGTATTATTCACACCAACTGCAAAAGGATTAAAATTCTCACTTTAGTCTTTAAATCTGGACTGAAAGTGTTTATTAATGCTTCATAAATAAGTAGACTAAAACAATTTGTGCTTTACAAATGTGCATCTTTACTACAATGTTTGGAATACTTAATATTTTTATTATTATTTATATGTTGTACTAAATGCAGTGTATTCAATCTATTTCTCTTTTTATATACATCTTTTTTTCTGTATAAATCCTCTTTCAGATATTCAGCAGCTTGTAAATAGCCATCTACTTATTTCTGATGAAACAGTATCATTTGAAAGTCTCTATTTATCTGGAAAATCAATAAAAGTATAAGGTGCCTGCTTGAAATATAAAGTTTGATCAGACAATTCTATAACTTTGATATTTAAGTCGAAAATTTTGATCATAAATAAAGTCAAAGGTAAAAGGTTTTCTTTTTTTATTCATATTTTTGTATCAATATTTTAGTTTATATGATAAACGGTGAAATATGAAATAAAATAGGAATGAAAATATTGATAAAAAGACGAAATGTTTTGATCCTCAATAAATTCAAAGGTAAAACCATATTTTTATTTAGATTATTCTTGTTGCTTATGTAATAACACACAAAATAGTGATACAAAACCTATATATACACAAAAATCTTTGATTGTTTTAAGCTTGTAAATGGTTCCAAAAGAAACCATTAAATTCCAAGGTCTGTATTTATCTTCTGTTAGGAATCAGCAGAGGCACTAACATTGCTTTACAAGAATGTTTAAAAATCACAGTACCAAAATCGAAATATAAAGAAAAAAGAACGCTAGGCCAGTAGACAGAAACAGAAATTCACCACAAAAGCATAATGTATGCCATTAGACAAGATGGCGACATGCGAACAGCATTAATAGCAAACAGTACAAAGGATAAAGAGAACATTTCGTCCTGTTCTCACTCACTCACTCACTCACTCATTTTCTGCCGCTTATCCGAACTACCTTGGGTCACGGGGAGCCTGTGCCTATCTCAGGCATCATCGGGCATCAAGGCAGGATACACCCTGGACGGAGTGCCAACCCATCACAGGGCACACACACACTCTCATTCACTCACGCAATCACACACTACGGACAATTTTACAGAGATGCCAATCAACCTACCATGCATGTCTTTGGACCGGGGGAGGAAACCGGAGTACCCGGAGGAAACCCCGAGGCACGGGGAGAACATGCAAACTCCACACATACAAGGTGGAGGCGGGAATCAAACCCCAACCCTGGAGGTGTGAGGGGAACGTGCTAACCACTAAGCCACCGTGCCCCCCTCGTCCTGTGCTTATTTTTATTTATTTTTTAGCAATAAAAGACACAAGATGAAGTCAGAATGTATTAAAAGTAGCCAGTGAACAAAGTCAATGCCCATCTTGTCCTTTCCCCATCAGTGAATTGGTTTGTCCTTTGGGTGAATTTTATTTGTGTTTGTTCTTAATACTGCTTCATCTGAAAAAAATTTAAGTGTAGTTTCTTTCACTCTAGCTTTAGCAAGAGGTCGAAACCCGCAAAAGCCAGCTTTGGCGTATGTAAAATGGGAAAATCTGGTTTGAATTGCTGACAAGTGAAAACCTCAACATGCACACAGAATGAAGTCCAAGGCTTCTTGTTAAGACAGGGCTATCGAGTCAATACAACAGCGCTCCTTGTAATTCTTTGTAGAAAACCGATTTTCCATTAGTGGACTGATGTTCACTCTTTTATTCACTTGTCCTTTTTGCTGTCTCTATTTCCCTCCATTCTTGTTATCCGCCGTACAATCAACTTACTCTCCTCTATGCCGAAGGTAATTAATAGCACAGGAATAAAACTGATTCCAGCTGTAGAGCGAAATGACAGTTCGTCCTTCAAAACTTGCTCCTCCTTTATCTTGCCAATTTGCATACAGTTCCACGAAGATGCCTCGGTTTCAAGCCCAAACACTGTGCCTCCGAGTCGCCCAATTCTTTCTGTCTCTACGATTGATGTGAAGTGGTAGTGGGTGATGAAGAAGAGAGCGTGTTCCCCCTGAGAGCCATTCAGAGGATTGCCTCAGAGAGAAGAGACAAGATTATATACAGTTTTCAAACAGCGCTCACTCAAGTAAGGGTACTGAAAGTCAAATAGTAAGCTGAGTAATTTAACGTGGAAAAACTTTCTCTTGTGAAGAAAAAAAAACAACAACTTAATCTCTAACACACAAATGGTTATAAGATCAAAATGGCATCAGCATTTTATGCACATTAAAATTTTTTTAGACTCTACAAAAAATCTTAGCAAGTGGATCTATCTTGAATTTAATCAAAATTATCAGGTCATTTCTATTGTTTGGTTTTAATATATAATTATTAAATTATATATAATTGTTAAAGATATATATATATATATATATATATATATATATATATATATATATATATATATATATATATATATATATATACATATATATATGTACTTATATATATACTTTAACAATCTTTTTCTAGACAATTTTACTCATTTCAAGCTTAAATAGTTTTGCTCAGTGGCTTCAGTAGAGTCTTGTTCTATGAGCAGATGTATACAAAATATATACAAAAAAAAAAAAAAACAGAATTTTTTTTTTTACTAAAAGATTTAAAATTAACTGTATAAATAATAAATAAAATATGAACATGCACATGGAAATAATCAACGCTGGATTTTTCTATGTTAGTTACACCAAAGACTGCAAGATCACAGAACTTTTTAATACCGGGGTCATAAAATAGGCAAATGTTCTAATTTGAACCAAAATGAACTCAAACCAGGTTAGTAGTTTTTACAAAACAACTGTAATCTTTGTTACACTCTCAAGGGTGAGCAGTTTTCAAATTCCAACTGTGACACAATCCAAACAAGTCGAAATGGTACTCGGAATATACGCATAATGGATGTACTCTAACCTCTTTCGGGAGGAAAGCATAAAACCCATATAAAATTTTATCAGTTTATAAAAGTAAATTTCAACACCAATGCAGCACACACACACCACATGCAGCACCACAACGAGAATAATATTTCAAACGAACACGGATGCCCTGTAAAGCATCCATCTGCTGCTACTTCCTCCCACATTTAAGTCATGTGTTTACTGTAATAGAACAGGATGATGATAGGCCAACTGTACCTCTGAACTCATCACTACTCTACCTGCTGTGCTGTTTTATTTTACGAATACAAAATGGGAAAAAAAAAATAACCTCTTGGAGAGTTGGAATTATAAAATGAAAGCGAGGCACTGTCATTAAATAACAAAACTAGGAATGCCGTTACTTTTTATTTTAGAGTAAAAAAAAAAAAAGCAGCAGATGTCTGTTAAAGCTTTTAGAAATGAAGGAACAGGTTCATGTTCACATCAGATTAGGAAATTAGGAAAAAATATCATCTCTGAAAAGGTTAAGAAAATTTTGCGAGCTTGATACCTGCCAAGACTTTGTATTTACAGAGTTTGCATGTGCTTCCTGTACTTCAGGATGGTTTCCTCTCGGTACTCCTGTTTCCTACCCAGGCCAAAGACTTGTGTTGTAGGCTGATTAGCATCTGTACTGTATATTGCGATTGAGTGCATGATTGTGCCCTTCAATGGGCCACCACCCTGTCCGTGCTATCCACCATGTCCCTTGTCTTATGCCCCAAGACCACTTGGGATAGACTCCCTATATATGATAAGTGCTAGAGAAATTTGTTTGGTGCCTGAACAAATCAATCAACAAACATTTAATAGTCACGGACATAAATGAAAGCAAAAGTTTCTTACAAATTCTTACAATTTGTAAATTATTCTGAATGTTCAGCTAATTGTTAGCCTATACATGTGCAGCACATTGTAAATTAAGATTAAAGGTTAAATAAGAGGAAAAGTGTTTAATCGAATTTACATTTAACTAGGGTATTGAGTTAAACAGGCTCTTTAATTAGGAAAATATACCCTTGAGTAACCATTACTTTATAGTCAGTGGACTTCTAAAGGAAACCAATAGAACTGTGGGACGATGTGCAGTCTGATGACTGGGATATTCGCTGTTCCTCTATGCTGCCTATCAGAACTTGGTCCTGTGGCCAGGTGTTGGAGAGTTATGAAGGATTATGAAGAGTTACGATTGAATTTCTGATTAACTCCACAATCAGTGCAAGAACGTCACCATTGACACATTTATTGACATATTGGCTTGGCGTCGTTGGTCGTCTGTACCATTTTGAAGAGTCCTGATTGTGGCCATGAGAAAACGGCTAAAGTTTCAGAGGATTCTAGATAGTGGATTACTTCACATTGAAAATCTTTCCTTTCGTTTTCTCTTCCTGAAACAGAGCATAAAATCTGTAGGATAAAAAAAAATCTTTTAAATTTACGTAGCATTTTTTTTTACTTGTAAGTTCCTGTGTTGTTGTTGTTCTTCTTGTTGTTGTTCTTCTTCTTCTTTGGCTGATACCTGTTTGATTTGAAAAGATCATTGATTTGTGTATATTTGATTTTGGCACAGCTGTGATGCCAGATGCCCTTCCTGTTGCAACCCTCCCATTTTATCAGTGCTTTAGACCGGCACTGAGAGTTAACTCCTAAAGTAGCTTCTCCTGTTAGGGGTCGCATCCTCTCTATCCTCAGCATCCTCTACTCTCACATCAATTACCCTCATGTCCTCTTTTAACACATCCATATATCTCCTCTTTGGCCTTTCTCTTGACCTCTTACCTGGCAGCTCCATTTACAACATCCTTCTACCAATATAACCCCACCCCCACCCCCACCCTGTACATGTCCAAACCATCTGAATCTAGCCTTTTTGACCTTGTCCCCAAAACAACCAACCTGAGCTGTCTATCTGACGTGCTCCTGTGAATCCTCGTCACTCCAAATTAGAACCTCAACATCCTCATCTCTGCTACCTCCATCTCTGCCTCATGTCTTTTCCTCACTGCTACAGTCTCTAACCCATACAGCAGAGCTGCTCTCACTACTGTCCTCTACACCTTTCCTTTGATTCCCGCTGACAATTCGCATGTTTAATTTTGGCAAGTTTTACGTCGGCTGCCCTTCCTGACGCAACCCTCTCTATTTATACGGGCTTGTGACTGGCACAGAAGTCACTGGCTTGCAACCCCTGTGGCTAGATTCCTTGCTCTACTTAAGATAATGTTTTATTTAGGATAATTTTTAACACTGGGTTGGTTCCCTGCCCGATAATCTAACCCAGACCACAGTGAGAGCATGAGATCCAGCCACTGGACCACCAAAGATAAGTCCCTATGTATATTAATATATTATAATGAGTGCATTAGTATAAACCTGAGACCTGCAGCTGGAAATACTTCCAGAGCTGCTGTTATAAAATATAATCCTCAGCACTTTCTGACTAATCGGAATTTAAAATTCAGCTTATGTAATTCTTGAATTCACTAATATTATATAATTCCATAGCCTTTTAATCATAGCATTTAAATGATTGGTTAATTAATTTTTAAACAACATTAGAAGACCTAAAATTAGGACAAACATACTTGTTTAACCAAAGCACTCACTCACTCATTTTCTACCACTTATCCGAACTACCTCGGGTCACGGGGAGCCTGTGCCTATCTCAGGCATCATTGGGCATCAAGGCAGGATACACCCTGGACGGAGTGCCAACCCATCGCAGGGCACACAAACACACACTCTCATTCACTGACGCAATCACACACTAGGGACAATTTTCCAGAGATGCCAATCAACCTACCATGCATGTCTTTGGACCGGGGGAGGAAACCGGAGTACCCGGAGGAAACCCCAGAGGCAAGGGGGGAAAATGCAAACTCCACACACACAAGGCAGAGGTGGGAATCGAACCCCGAACCTGGAGGTGTGAGGCGAACGTGCTAACCACTAAGCCACCGTGCCCCCCAAAGCATTTTATCTGAAATGAATTAGAATGAATTAGAAGTCTGATACAGTATCTCAGTGAATACAGCCCTTACATTTTTGTAAATATTTTATTATACCTTTTCATGTGACAGCTCTGAAGAAATGACACTGTGCTACAATATAAAGTAATGAGTGTAAAGCTTGTATAACAGTGTACATTTGCTGTACCCTTAAAATAACTCAACACACAGCCATTAATGTCTAAACCGCTGGCCACAAAAGTGAGTACACCCCTAAGTGTTCATGTCTAAATTGGACACAATTGCCATTTTCTCTCCTCGGTGTCATGTGACTTGTTAGCGTTACAAGGTCTCAGGTGTGAATGGGGAGCAAGTGTGTTAAATTTGGTGTCATCACTCTCACTCTGTCGTACTGGTCACTGGAAGTTCAACATGGAACCTCATGGCAAAGAATTCGCTGAGGATGTTGAAAAAAATAATTGTTGCTCTACATAAAGATGGCGTAGGCTATAAGAAGATTGCCAAGACCCTGTAACTGAGCTGCAGCACGGTGGTCAAGTCCATACAGTACAGCGGTTTAACAGGACAGGTTCCTTTCAGAACAGGCCTCGCCACAGTCGACCACAGAAGTTGAGTGCATGTGCATTGCTGAAGAGGTTGAAAGGGGTTGGGGTCAACCTGCCTGTACTCAGACCATACGCCGCACACTGAATCAATTTGGTCTGCCTGGCTGTCATCCCAGAAGGAAGCCTCTTCTAAAGATGATGCACAAGAAAGCCTTTAAACGGTTTGTTGAAAACAAGCAGACTAAGGACATGGATCACTGGAACCATGTCTTGTGGTCTGATGAGACTAAGATAAACTTATTTGGTTCAGATGATGTCAAGCGTGTGTAGCGTCAACCAGGTGAGGAGTACAAAGACGAGTGTGTTTTTCCTACTGTCGAGCATGGTGGTGGGAGTGTCATGGTCTGGGGCTGCATGAGTGCTGCCGGTACTGGGGAGCTAAAGTTCATTAAGGGAACCATGAATGCCAACATGTGCTGTGACATACTGAAGCAGAGCATGATCTCCTCCCTTTGAAGACTGGGCCACAAGGCAGTATTTCAACATGATAACAACCCCAAACACACCTCCAAGACGACCACTGCCTTGGTAAAGAAGCTGAGGGTAAAGGTGATGGACTGGCTTTCAGAGAGCAAGGTCTCTAACATCCTCCAACTCCGTGATGTTTCATGGAGCAGTGGAAGAAGACTCCAGTGGCAACCTGTGACGTTCTGGTGAGGGATGCACTTATTTCCATGGATTTCAGAACAGCATAACAGATATTGCGTCATCGCAATATCGCAAATAGGCGTGGCCTATTTGATAATCTAACCCTAACCCTATCCGTAGTTTTTGGTTGTTTATTTGTTTTTGAAAATAGCTTAACTGTAAGAGAATAAAGAGTAATAGATATTAAATATAAAATCTACCTGTATGACTGTTTTGTCCTTCATTATCCATCGTAGGTATGCTCTTTTACGGTGGCTTAGTGGTTAGCACGTTTGCCTCACACCTCCAGGGTTGGGGGTTCGATTCCCGCCTCCACCTTGTGTGTGTGGAGTTTGCATGTTCTCCCCATGCCTCTGGAGTTTCCTCCTCCGGTCCAAAGCCATGCATGGTAGGTTGATTGGCATCTCTGGAAAATTGTCCGTAGTGTATGAGTGCGTGAGTGAATGAGAGTGTGTGTGTGCCCTGCGATGGGTTGGCACTCCGTCCAGGGTGTATCCTGCCTTGATGCCCGATGACGCCTGAGATAGGCACAGGCTCCCCGTGACCCGAGGTAGTTCGGATAAGCGGTAGAAGATGAATGAGAATGAGCTTGAGGGCGTTTTTCCAAGACCTCCAGAAACACGCCCACTTTACGTCGCGGTAACAAAACCCCTGGAATTTTGTGAATGCCGTTCTCCATGCCCAAGAGTGTTAAAGCAGTGCTGGAAAATAATGGTGGCCACACAAAATATTGACACTTTGGGTGCAATTTGGACATTTTCACTTAGGGGTGTACTCAATTTTGTGGCCAGAGGTTTAGACATTAATGGCTATGTGTTGAGTTATTTTGAGGGTACGGCAAATGTACACTGTTATACAAGCTTTACACTCACTACTTTATATTGTAGCACAGCGTCATTTCTTCAGAGTTGTCACATGAACAGATATAATAAAATATTTACAAAAAATGTAAGGGGTGTATTCACTTCTGTAAGATACTGTAAGTCTGTTCTACTGTATGTCTGACCTTTTAAAGACAGAGTGTAGAGCTGTAGTGTAGCTAATCTAATAGGAGTATGGAATATCTTGATTTTAGTGGTTAGGTGGTTAGTTATTTCATTGATCAGTGGAGAAGCATTGAAAAACACAACATTTGTTTTATTTTCCTAATTGCGGGTGGTTGAAATTGAACTGGACACAAGGCTGATAACGAGTCAGCTTTCTGACAATAATGAGGGAAGAGGGAGGCGAGGAATCTATACTGGGAGTTAGTACTGTATTTCCTCTGTTGTGTGAAGTGAATGTAAACGAACGCATGCTTTTGTTAGTTCAGGTCGTACAAAAAGCTGTACCTGTGATTTGAATTCATCTCTATAGACTTTACACTTTATTCATGAACATAAGAAAAAAAAAAAAAAAACATCCCTGAAGCATAAACAAACAGAGCAGGATGGATGGGGACACATTTTGATGGATGTAATTCACACTGAGCTGGTGTGGACCGAAATGTTGCCTAAAGATGAGGCACTCATACTTATTACCTTTTATTCCTAATAAAGTGGAAAGAAACTCAGTGTATGTGATAGGGATGTGACTAATGTACAAGAATTAATATTGGGTATTTTGCTTTTTTGTTTAATTAATTAATTAATACTTTTTTTTATTTATGATTTTTTTTTTATTTATTGTTATGTGTATTTTTGTCACCAAGCACCAAACATTCTGTATTTTATTTATTTATTTTTTATTTTCTTCTCATTTTAGTGTGAGTTTTAGTATTTTCTTTACTCATTTCTGGCAAAGAAAAAAAAAAGCTTACCATAAATATATAAATAGAGGTGTGATTTTGGATAGTAATCTCAGAGACAATTAAGAAAAAAAAAAAAACTTTTTTTTTTTTCCAATCATTGTCAATCATCACTCTCATTTTGCAAAATGGAAATAAATTTGTTAGAAAATATAACTAGACATGTACAAACTAAATTAAAAGTAGCCCAGCATCTCTTGGGAGTTTCACAGAATTCCCAGAACATTTTAGTTTAGATTCGATTAGATTAGATTAGATTAGATTAGATTAGATTAGAGTAGACACGGCAACTTTTAATTAAAATATATTAGATACAGTTTTGAATATTAATCCAACAGATACTGTTACTGGTATTGTGCTACACCCCTAGCATTTGATACAATGCATGAAAAATGGGGGACGTGGGAAGGTCACGACATTGTAGAGGTTAAACACTAGCGCTAGATGAGACGAGTACACAGATATCCTTGGAGAGAATAAAAGTTAACCTCTATATATCCAGACTCAGACTTCATTAGTGTACAGTCTCAGTTCTGGTAAAAGTCACCTGCTCTGGAAAATAACCAAACTGCCAGAATATTTCACGATGAGTGCTGCATATTTCATTAAAACACACATCTCTACTCTCATACATAAGGATTTCAGAGCAGTCGCAATTAAACCAGTGCGAACTTTATGTTCATGAAGAACAGAGACGGACCTTTCTGACGCTATTAAACACAGACACAGATATACAAGCCACCAATGAGGATGCGTTTATTTCACTGTGTGTTACAAAAGCTGTTGAAATGTACAAACACAGACACGCACACACACACACACAAACACACACACACACCTTACTCACCTAGTTCAATTCTCAAACATTTTTAGTTTACAAAGGATTTAAATTCATCATGAAACAGACTACTCAAGAATGATCAACACAACCCTGCACACCCTGTAATACACACACACACACACACAAATACACATGCGCCCAAATACATCTGACCATATAGAAGGCTCACGAATGGTTTTGAAAATTTTTACCATGCACATTTTAAGAATATTTAATACACTATAGACTCACTAATACACACACACACACACACACACACACACACTGTACCTCACCTGCCTGTTACTCATTAATGATTGATGCACTGTGTTCAATAACCTGCAGTTTTAACACACACACACACACACACACACACACACACACAGACACACACACACACACACACACACACACACACACACACACACACAGACACACACACACACACACACACACACACACATCCCAATACATGATACTCAAGAATGATCTATGTCTTATGAGCCTAACAGCTTCCAACAATCACACACTCACACTCCCTCCCACACACACACACACACACACACACACATACAGAGCTCCTGGATTTGCCAGGTGTGGCCCTCATGTCACCATGGAAACGGCTGTCTCCCCTCCCAGGCTTGCTCACAGAGCTCATCATTTTCAGCGTGTTTACAGCATTTCATATCTACCTGGCAGCTCTGAGAGGCGGTCACGGTGTGCACTACTGAAGTGTTTCAATAACCAGAGTGAAGCAAGCAAGAAAAAATAAAAAAGAAAGAAAAAACAGCTGCCTTGTTAGCGTTTTGAAAGTGATCTAATTAGCAGATTTCCATAATGCATGGAAGCGGCCCCGGTTTGGAAATGGCTGCGCTGTTATTGCATCCCGTAGCCATTTGTTGTTTTGTTGTTTTGTACTGCGGCTGTTTGCTTATTTATGAGACATTTTCAATTTGCTCCAGCTTCTCATTCTGAAAAGCCTGTTCCTGGATTAAGTCATTATAATAAGGAGAAAAGGCCCGAGAGTGTAACTAATCACATCGTCTTTAATCCCATTTCGATTTTTATGCACAGGCGGTGAATTATTTAAATCAATAGATATTTGCATAACGTGAAAAACTAACATCCGCATAAATCATTAATACACTGTTAACACAACCTCTGTTAGGACACATAACCATGTTATAATTAAGAAATAAAACACAACAAGGTATTGCAGTCATATGAAAACAGACGAAATCAGACAGTTGATTATTTTCCAAAAAGTATTTTATTCCTCTTCTGCAACAGCAATTTCACACTGGCAAGTTTTAATTATTTTTTAAAATGACATAATATTTATCAGTAGTAATAACAATAATAATAATAATAATAATAATAATAAAAAAAATAATAATAATAATAATTATAATAATAATAAAATATACTTCTTTTATTTAAAATATTATACTTATTTTTATATATAAAACATTATACCTATTATTATGTTCATTATTATTATTTTTATTATAATTATTTATATTATTGTAAATCATATATAGAATTGTAATTAATATCTACTAAGTTTTTATTTATTAAAAAACAACAATCATATTTATTTATTTAAAGTTACACTTAATAATGTAAATTGTCCATGTTAAAGCAAATATTACCATCTGTTCCTGCATTATTTGCACACACACACACACACACACACACACACACACACACACGTGTGGGAATGATAGATGAGGTCAAAGAGATCTAAAAACCACAATAAAAGCTTATATGGAGAGACTTTAACATTCAGTCAAGCTGATTAATGTTTAAAGTGGGTGACAAAATAAGAGTATAGGATATCTATTTAAAAAAAAACAAAAGTATTTTCTCTCTTATTGTACCTGTCCTCCTGTCCTCTAAATTACATAGGAAAGACATTCTGATCTTGCTAACAGCAAATTAAAGGCTGTTTAACCTTAAATGCTATACAGCACTGTATAAGAGCACACTGTCAGTGTTACAATTGCAAGTGCTGAAGTGATTTCTGGATGTGTTTCATAAAGAGGACACATTTTAGAGATTATTTTTTGTTTGATTGTGTGTTTTTTTCTAGTACAGTCACTTGAAATGAATGAAATCTTCCAAACAGAATGTGCTAAAAGCCTTGAGACAATACTACATGTGAGAAATGTAATCTATTCATTTGCTTTATTATTTGAATTATTGTTTTTTTCTCTGTTTGTTTGTTTGTTTGTTTGTTTTTTGCACTAAATCTGCACCTAATTCCACATATGCACTTTAGTCATAAGTCATTCTATATTTGTATCAGAGCATGTCATCATTTTCATATGCTGCATTTATTTATATTTTCTCTGTTTTGTCTTCCGCTGGTCAAGACACTTTATTTCATTTTCTATTATTCTATTTTGCACATCTAATTGCATTGTACATCATTTCATTTTCTTGTTTTTATTCAATTTCATTTTAGTATTTTGTAATGTATTGTATTAAAAAAAACAATACCCTTAAATATAAAGGTCATATAAATAAATAAATAAATAAATAAATAAATAAATAAATATTCACTGCATGCTGTCTGTGTATGATCAATAATAAAATTCAATTTTAATTTGGATTTTCTTTAGCTGGAACGGCAGCCATGAAGGAATCAGCTGTTGAATTTGTGAACCTGACTCATCGGAATGATTCATCTAGTTTGTCTATAACTCCACAGGAGTGATTTGGCTGCAAGGGAAATCACAGTTTTCTATTTATAATGTGTTTATATGGTTAATACGGTTTTGTTTATATAATTAAAGCTTACCTATTGAAGTAGATCGCAGGGTTTAGGCTCTGGCTTGTTGCGCAGAACGTCAGGGGTTTGAGCCCAGCTACTGCCAAGCTACCAGTGTTAGGCCTTGAGCAAAGCCCTTAACTCTATCTGCTCTAGGAATGCTGTATCATGGCTGAGCCTGTGTAATTAAGGTGTTCTGTAAGATGTTGATTTAGGGAAGGATTTAAGTGTTACTGTATATCTATGGTGATCTTTTGTACAGCATCAACATTTAAACCATCTCAAGTTCACAAGCAAGTTTAACAGTTTGTGGAAATCAGACACGTTTGTTATATTTACACGGATACATATATAATGATTGCTGTATATGAGTCTTATGTAGGGCTGTTTTGTTTTCTCTTTCTACATTAATTATACAGTTCGTTGTGGTTTAAACCGACATTCTGTTTAATCCAAAATTATACAAAGCATTTGGTTTATTGATTAAAATAAAGCTATGCAGGAGCTGCCAGGTTAGATGTCAAGAGGAAGGCCAAAGAGGAGATATATACAGTATGGATGTGTTAAATGAGGACATGAAGTTAATTGGTGTTGAGAGTAGAGGATGCCGAGGACAGAGTTAGATGGAAACTGATGATTTGCTGTGGTGACCCCAACGGGAAACGCAAAAAAAAGTAGAAGACTTTGTGATGAAGAAGTGACGTCAACAAAGGTAAGTAAGCCTAACCACACCCCTGATCAATACATGTTTGTCAGTACAATTTTATAAAACTGATCTTAAAGTAAGGGGGGGGCACGGTGGCTTAGTGGTTAGCACGCTCGCCTCACACCTCCAGGGTCGGGGTTCTATTCCTGCCTCCACCTTGTGTGTGTGGAGTTTGCATGTTCTCCCCGTGCCTCGGGGGTTTCCTCCGGGTACTCCGGTTTCCTCCCCCGGTCCAAAGACATGCATGGTAGGTTGATTGGCATCTCTGGAAAATTGTCCCTAGTGTGTGATTGCGTGAGTGAATGAGAGTGTGTGTGTGTGCCCTGCGATGGGTTGGCACTCCGTCCAGGGTGTATCCTGCCTTGATGCCCCATGACGCCTGAGATAGGCACAGGCTCCCCGTGACCTGAGGTAGTTCGGATAAGCGGTAGAAGATGAATGAATGAATGAATGGTCTTAAAGTAAATGGTCAGCAGATGATGATGCACATCCATCCTTGAGGATCATGTTCTGCACAAAAGTGTGGACCTAGAGGAAGACTGCTGAGCACAGAAAGCCAAGGATTTGCCCTAGCCAAAGGGGTTTAAATATACTTGGCATTTATAAATGTGTATAAGACTACAGGAAAGGGTAATTACAGATTCCAGTCATTCCATTGCACCATTACCACTAAGTATTGTAACTGCAGCTTTTTTTTTTTTTTGCTACTGTTTGAATGATTACGTATAGAACAGCCAAGCAAGGTATTGAAGAAAACGAGTGGACAGAAGTGGAGGTGGATGACTCTCCAAAGGATTCAAGCAGGACATCGGTCATCTTTAAAGAAGCGGCTAATGATGCTTGGATTTGTTTCCAATTTGCTGAATCCTGAAAAACAAGCAAAGCTAAGCAGGTAGACTTTACTCAGCTCAGCTTGAGAGCCAGAGAGCTGTTGTCATCACCTTTCCAATAGGAGCTATCATCCATACGAAGGAACTAGATGACCCTTAGCTTGTCTGTTTGCCAAGCCTTGTTCAAGACAAACATTTCTCAGGAAATGAATACAGCATGGACCTGGACTCTTCTTTCACTTCTTTCATTTGCATTGGTGTGTATGACAGCGAGTGGTCCAGAGTAAGAAGTTATGAACTCTCACACAGCAAATCTTCCAGTTTAAATATGGGATCAAGAAGGTAATATATTCAACACACCCACATGGCACTAAGGTAAAAAATGGAAGGATATATCTAATGCCTTAAAGCCCTTTATGCAAAAAAGGCTGATGATGAATACAAATATTTCATTTTGAACGTTAATTCTCAGTCTGGGAGTTTCTCAACCTCAGCTACATCACTCCAGGTCGTAATCGGACTTAACTAGAAATAGAGATATTTTTAATCCTTTTCGTGACGTGACGTGACATACGGCTAAGTACGGCGACCCATACTCAGAATTCGTTCTCTGCATTTAACCCATCCAAAGTGCACACACACAGCAGTGAACACACACACACCATGAACACACACCTGGAGCAGTGGGCAGCCATTTATGTTGCGGCGCCTGGGGAGCAGTTGGGGGTTCGGTGCCTTGCTCAAGGGCACCTCAGTCATGGTATTACCGGCCCGAGACTTGAACCCACAACCTTAGGGTTAGGAGTCAAACACTCTCTAACCATTAGGCAACGACTGCCCCATTCTTTTCGATTGGGCAGTACATTTGATTGTACCTGAAGGCAATATTTTTACTCTGATTATAGTTTATTCTGTTTCTGAAGATATACATTTACTTTATCATTTATTATCATATTTGTAGCCTAATTTACTAATAACTATGACCCTGATCAGGCAGTTTCAAAGGATGAAAGTATGAATAAATGCCGTAATTGCATGTTAATGATAATATGTGATCCTGTACCTCAAGCTTTATATCTGATCTTATATATATATATATATATATATATATATATATATATATATATATATATATATATATATATATATAATATTTGTGTTGTCCCATGAGATTCCTGTCGCTCGTTGCACTTTCGTCTTGTGAACTTCTCTGTATATATATATCTTTATATCTTTATATCTGAAATACATTAGATGTTCAGTTTGTATACGTCCCTAAGTAAAATCCCAAATAGTATAATAGAATAGAATAGAATAATATATTTACTATATATACTGTATGTGTGTGTTTGTGTGTGTGATTATTATCCCTATTATATATCTTATTTACAAGCATCACCTCAGATCAATGAATCACTTCTGGCTGTTATTCTCTCATGAATCCTGGCCATTTCTTACACACTGTTTCAAGAGCAAGTGGGACCTTCACATGAATTCTTATTAGCAGGCTAAAAATAGCATGCCGGTGAGGAAGAAGTCTGAGGTTGAGCTAGCAATCTAAAACCCACAGAGAAAGAAGAGTGTGAGAGATAGACAGTGAGAAATGACAGACAAGGACAGAAAGTAAGAATTTATTTCATATGTCAGTAATTTTCTAATAATAATAATAATAATAATAATAATAATAATAATAATAATAATAAAAACACTGATTTTCACTGTCAGATTACTCGCTAATCCCCAGATTCTGAACTATTCTGTAAGACAGCATTAATTAATTCAGTGAAAGGAGGTGCTCTTTAGAAATATTTAAGCAATTAGTCCAGTAACTATTTCGAGATTGGAACATGGCAAACACCAGCAGTAATAAGACCGGAACGACCGAAACCTTTGCACAGGAGTAATAGTATTAACTAAATTAAAAATTGCAATTACATTTCTGCAAAATCTCACATGGGATTTAACACCGTTCTCTCCACCATGCGGTCGTGTGGACGCATTTGATGCATTGGAACTAATTATGGATAGACGGTAAGATACAAAAAAAAACCCTAAATGCCACATTAGCTATAGTATGTAATACATGGCACATAAACCATGTGTCTAAAGGGAAGCGTTTCTAGTCCCAGATAAAATTGGCTGTAACTCAACTCATTTTATGTGCCATTCATATTTTATTGCTCTCAATAAGTATAAATCTGGTACAAACCTAATAATAATACTCTATTATATAAGGAAAAAAACCTTCATTCGGCTTCAATTATAAATGGGGTGGAATTGTGTGTTTGTACCTCAGATCATAGAAAGAAATATATATATTTTCCTATAACAGTACATCCTGAGTTGTATTTAATAATTTATAGCCATTTTGTCGTTGTTGTCATCATTGTTGTTTAGAAATTCGAGACCAACATCCATGAAATAAGTAAGTTCCTGCCATTTTTTCCCCTCTTAAATGTTAATAAGGCAATAAAAATGTGCTTTACTATCGTGACAATTCAATATTTAAAATGTCGGACCTAAAAAAGTGTTATATAAGCTTGTGGAGTCTGTGCCAGTTCGAGTGTGAACCAGACACTCAGAAATTCTGAAATTCCTGTAAACACAGTAGAGTAACCAAGATAAAATAGCAAAAAAAAAAAAAAATCAATCGATCGATCAATCAATAAAAATTCCATTAAATAATTCATGTTTTCTAATCTTTTTTGTATATTTTTTCCAAGTAGTTAGTACAGAAACAATAACATACAAAAAAGATTATTTGGGTTTATTTGGTGTTGGTCTACCAATTGGAAGGTTGTAAGTTCAAATACCAGGTCCACCAAGCTACCACTGCTGGGCCCCTGAGCAAGGCCCTTAACCCTCAATTGCTCAGTTGTATAAAATGTAAGCTGGATAAGGGCGGTTGCTAAATCCTGTGAAGGTAAATTATACAAATAAACATTTTAGTCATATCTGTTAACTGAGTTTCTGTTATAAAAACATTAAACAACCCCTTATGACCAATCGGAATGGAGCGTTCAACAGTGCTGTGGTAGAAACAAATACTCACTCACTCACTCATTTTCTACCGCTTATCCGAACTACCTCGGGCATATCTCAGGCGTCATCAGGCATCAAGGCAGGATACACCCTGGACAGAGTGCCAACCCATCACAGGGCACACACACACACACTCTCATTCACTCACGCACTCACACACTACGGACAATTTTCCAGAGATGCCAATCAACCTACCATGCATGTCTTTGGACCGGGGGAGGAAACCGGAGTACCCGGAGGAAACCCCCAAGGCACGGGGAGAACATGCAAACTCCACACACACAAGATGG